>NW_010230013.1:125661-139830 GCF_000690775.1 Eurypyga helias | reverse complement strand
AGAGCACATGCATCAGAACAACCTACTTGCAAGCTGTGACACAGATGTTTTGCCACTGCAGAGAACAGCGCTGGTGTCACTAAACAGCTCAGGAGTGACTCGCAGCCCTGGAGAGGAGGGAAGGTTATAAAAGGGTCCTATACAGCTGACAGACCTTTTCCTTGACACCAGGCAAGGCAGAAATGGTTGGTGAGTATGCAACTGCCACCTGCATCCCAGCTGCTGCGCGGTGCTTTAGGACACTGAGAACATGAGGGATCACCATATGGAAGACTACAGCCTAGACATAATTACAGACAATTTATTGAATCCTTTCTCCTTAAAGGTTTTTGCTCTAAATAAATTGCATTATGCTTGTTACAGGCTGTTCACATAAGGTCTGTGAACATCCCTGTTACCTCATATCTCCTGCTCATTTAAAAGTGCCTGGGCTTGTTACAAATTCACTCGGTATGAGTAGAGTTACATGGTGCTAAGTGAAGACTGGGAACCCTACCTAAAAGAGCAGGTAAGTGGATTTGGAGGCTGCTAGTCCTCTGTGGGGTCCATGCTCCTGGACACACGCTGCTACCTTTGACTCCAGAGCAGATCCATTCCTCACTAGCCCCTCTGCTCAGACTGAACACCATTCCAGGCACTGCACTCACTAAGCCTCAGGGGCAGCCCCCAGACCAGTTTGAAAGTTCAGGGATAGCTGGCATATCAGTGTCCTGGCTTAGGTGTCCCTGCTGAGGAAGAGGTTTATTTGATGAAGGAGACTGTTGGATGTGTTACAGAACCTTTTGGGGGTCAACTTGTTATGTGCCTTTAGCAAGGCACAGGTTTAGCCAGGATATATGCAACTTAAAAATAGAAACCAATTATCCATTGGTCAGCTCACACAAAAGGAGGAGCTAGGGTTCACCAAGTCATTCACCTAAGCCTTAGTGGGGTCACCATCCCTGACAAGGCACTGGAGTCTTTGTCAGGCAGGCAGGAGGGGAAGGGGCAGCTGTCACAGACCCCAGGAACAGATACTCAGCATCACTGATTTACCATCTTCACCAGATCCATTGATGCAGATGGTACCAATGGCTTGAGCTGACAGCCTGATGATTCCCTCTTTTTTTTACTATTTAGGATTTCAGATCTTTTCATATCAGTGTTTTCCCTCGAGTTGCTAATGAGCCCATCCTGAAATCCTAATTTTTACCTTTTTTTTCCTCTGTACAGACTTTCTCACAGCTCTTTTTGGGAGCTCTTTCTCAGCAGGATGGGTGAAGTTTACACACTTGTGCTGTGTAATAGCTGGATCCTGGACACTTGGTCATCAGGCAGATAAAGCCCTTGGGGCAGGTTGAGGCTTTTACAGCAGGGGTTAGAGACAGAGGCTGCAGAGGCCTGAAAAGTCCTGAAAGCAGGTGTGTACCATTGAAAGCCAGCAAAGGGTTACCCCAGTGACAGTAGCAGCAACCCCTGTGGCTTTGGCAGGAACATGTACCAACGCACACAGCTCTGCACTCTGTGCTGTCTGGGCAGGGATCTCTGTTTCTGCATCACCGGCAATCTATTAATACCTGAGCCATTCCCTGCGATGAAAAACACAGCTGGTGAGTGGGAGTGCACGTACGAGTTAGCATTCTTGCTAAGGTGTCATTTCCAAGGTGTTCTTGCCTTCAGGCTTCCAGTCTACAGCTGAATCTCAGGGATAATGAGGAAGTGAGGAAAACAGAGCAGAAAGTCAGTGGTCAAAGCACTCATTCCTGAACATCCTAGGCTTTTTATAACGTCACTAGTATTTTACTAGATATTTGATTTTATTGTAATTGCTATTGCTTTTGTAACAGAAGTTTCTGATTTCACTGCAATATCATTTCAGGAAGAGTCACGTCAGCCTTCAATGTTGCAAGTAAGTAAAAATAGCAGAAAGATTTGTATGAAACTTTTCCACAGTTGTTAGCACTGCACAGTCTTCTTTAAAACTCCCAAGAATCGAAGTATGTCTAAGAATTTATGAATCAGTTTTCATTAACTCCCCTTCCCCAACTTGCCAAAGTCATCACTGCGATCAGCAAAATGGACAAAAATGCTTATCTGACTGTTTCATGATTTCTACTGCTCTGATATTAGCTAAAAAAGAACCATTCAGTAAAATAAGCAGTGAACTGAATCATAAATAAGGTGGATAATTTAATGAGAAGTTGTCAAAACTCCTTACTTGAAGAAAAAGATGGATTTCCTGGTATATTAAACATGTGAAATGTTTGAGCATTTCATATGTGAGTAGGAAATCCCAAATAGCAATCTTGGGTTGCATAGACACAGATCTTGTCTATATCTGTGCACAGACAAGAGCATGTCATTATATATTTTATAGTATATTGATAAATCCGACAGATTTAACTATGATAGTAGAGATAAAGTGGTAGAACATGTCTAGTCTCCTTCAATAAGGACAGAGCTGTTTCCCTCTAAATCTGCTTGCATCAATGACAGTTATTACCATTTAGAAAAAAGGAATAAACTACTGCAGAATATCTAGTTCTTCTTTCTCATTTGAAACAAAACACTTTTAATAAACAGGCATATAAAGTTATATGTGAAATGGGCTCAAAATCACAATGTTTACTTATTTACCTCTTCTTTCATGCAGGATTAAGGTGATAATATTCTTTGTACAGAGCAAATCAGAAATATTTCAGGTAATCATTTTATAGTAAACAGCCTAAGTCACAGAGCATTTAATAGGTCAAATTCTTACATTCTTACATTAATCAGAGCACTGAAAAGACAGCCCAGATAAATTATAAATTTAATTACATTTATCTATTTACTTTTAAAGCATGACTGTACGTTACAAGTTCTTTTATGTACTAAGAAGCCCCAGAGTAGTCAGTACAATTCTAACAATAGACATTGTTATGTGAAGATCATCTCAAATAAAAAAAAAAAAAAAAGATACACTTTTTGCTTGCAGGAATTTTTTTTATTACCCATGTTAAGTTAGTTACTTCAAGAATCCTAAAATAGAAGACAATATTGAACAGCCAAAACCATAGTAAAACCAAAAGGTTCAATTAAGCTTTCTTGGCCTGCCAGACTGGAATCATTGAAGAGCTGCATTGCTGTAGGCAAAGGTGTGTGAGGAGTCTGCAGCACCACATTTGGCTGTGTAAGCTCACAAGCCCCAAGAAGTCCTCTACCCCCATTCGTAGCTGGGTTAAGGGAGAGGGTTCTTGGATTGATTTTGATTTGAGGCTTTCTTTGGACCTCTGAGATTTCACAGCTCTCCCATACGCCCTTTAGAAGAAGAGTTCATATTTTGACTCAAAAGAGCATTTTTAGGAAAAAATCTTCAGCTGATATAAATATACACCTATACATGAGCTAATAAAATGTCTTCAGTATGAGAAATGTACTTACAAGGAGTAAAAGGGAATAAGCTTCATAGTATGACTATAACATATTAAAATATTTATTTGCATTTCTTTCCTTAAATCTGATGGAAGTTATAATGACTGGAAAAAGCCATAAGCTGTAAGTTAAAATGTAAGGACAGACTTGACTCAGTGCTGGTAATACCATAGTCCGACTGGTTTCTGTAAGATAATGCTGGACATTGGCCATGAGTAAAATGGGTGATATCACCTGTGTTATTTGTTTCTCCTTTTATCTGTTTTTCATAGTGGGTTAAGTGGCTGAGATACAAGTGTAAATCTTCTTTTGTGGTAAAATTGTTTAACTACCTATTATAAAATTTATCTGTAGTCTTGGAGTCATCCAGCTGGGTGAAGCAAACAACAGAAAAATGCTTAAGTGACCATCTGTCCAGTACAAGCAGAAAAAGAGGAACAGTGAATAGTCAAAGTGGTAATGTCTTAGTTAACAACTCAAAAGCTGCACATAACTCAGATATGTAAATAATTTTTTGGAATAATTTAAAATACAAAACTGATTTACAAAGTACTGAAATGTAGGCGTATAAAGTTAATGAAAACAGAAAATAAGTCTGCATATAAAGTGTTCCCTGCAAAACCTGTGTCCTAGTCTCTTTACTAACCTTAACGTCTTTTTTAATGACTGCATCATTATTAAAGGAATGTCTGTGAAACTTATAGAGAGTTAAACATGGAAATAATTGCCAGTGAGATGGCCTAATGGGAAAGAGAGTATCAAAAATGGCTGAAGCATCTACAGCAGAATTAAAACAGCCATTAGACAGACCCTCAAGAGATTTTGACTAACAGTCTGGAGCGGGTGAAACTATTAATAACTAACTGACTTTGATATGTTTGTTTCTTTTAATCCCTTTGTCTTGGTTTGACACAGGTACAAATCACGTAATTAGAAGCCCTGTTCCACTAAAAAACCAGTGTCAAGTGACACTGGACTCATTTATCATGCTGGAGTCAATAGGCTATGCAGGTTTTTTTAATCATCTTTGTCCTCATAAGAGTTAAGGCATGACACAGTAACTGGTGTTTGACATTCAGAGTGCTTGGTGGTTTTCAAAGTCATTTCTAAATAAAATCCACATGGGAATGTATGGTTTAAAAACCATATATTTAAAAAACTTTTCCAAACAATAATAAAATGTTGAGGTTTTTGCATCTGAGGTAAAACTTTCAATTTTATTTACATACAAGTTCCTATTCATATCTGTCACAGGGAGTAAGTATTTGGGAACTGAAAGATCTCTTTCTTTCTTAAAGGAGACATAATTTACTTTTCTTCATTCTTTTTTTAAGTGTTTGGGGTCAGTAGTTCAACTAATTAGATTTATTTTTTCAAACACTATTGAGAATGACAGTAGGAGAGAAAAAGAAACCTTTTCAGATAAAATGACATTGAAATTTCATATGCCCAGTTTTCCGATAGACTGTTAAATGAATAATCCATCTGCTGTCTTTCAAGGATATGAAGGATGTAATCCATTTTTGGATACTGGAAAGTGGCTGTGGGAAGGTCTCATGTTATTTTTCCGTGTATGCACAAGGCTTTATCCTGTAGTCATGAAGGCAATGTAAAATCTTCTGTTAAATTGAGATAGCATAGGATCAGAAGATAAAATTATGAAACTTTGGGAAATTACAGATTTATCATACATGTGGTTAATCACAGCAACTAGCTAGTAGATTTTGTTCTTAGTAAATAATAAACATAACAAATATTTTGCTGAAATGTCTATAAAAGAATATGGGGAATAAAACAGTTTGCCTTTCATACAAGATTATGCAGATTATTTGCACTTTTTATCTCATTACATTTTCAAAATGTAATCACGATTAAAAGGTACAGAGTAAAGCAACAGAAAAGTGCTCAGTGGATCACTGGGGTTTTCATAGGATATCGTACATTATTTTAACTAAATTTTTGCAAAATTTACATTACCACATTGTTAAAGACTCTCTTGATTCCTCATGTTTTATTCTGAAAGAATGCTTAGCATCATGTTACACTATTCTTAGAGGCGCTAACCAATATCACACTGTACATGAAAGAAGCAACCATAACATTTAAAGTAACTTCTGTCCTCTTTGCCACAGTGATCAATTGTCTTTGCACTTCCAAATGCAATACACGCTATTGAGTTCACAATTCAGACACTCCCTATTTTTCTTAAGTATAATGTACATCAAGCTAAACATGAATTTCATAAGTCAGAAGCTGTTGATGAATACGCAAGCAATCTAGCTTGTTAACTTTCATAAAGATAGAAGATAAAGTCAAGGAAAGTTGTAACCAGATAGGCTCAGAAGCAACAAGAAAAGATACTACAGAAATGTTGAGGTCCTCTACTTTGCTGTCAATCAATAAAAGGGAAACCACTGATCTCAAAATATTAAGACTTTGAAACTCAATAAATTCCCAAAGCATATAAGACTACTGAAAATGATCATGACTGATAGACCCTAATAATATACTCATCTCTCTGTGCAATTTTTTGGTTCTCAGGAAAAAGAATCTAAAAATAAAATAGAAGTTTTATTATGAAGGTAAAACTGCTACGTTAACAATCAAATAACATGCAACAAGAGTGTTAGAATATTCCTAACAGGAAACTAGCTCAGCTTATCATTTTAAGGTCAGATTTGTTTTCTGGAGGAAGGTAAAGTAAAACTGAACAGAAACAGGTGAAAAAGGCCACAAGAAGGCCATAAGCAGAGCAGACTAAAATAGAAATACTAAAGAAGAATGAGTGTGATAAGTTCTTTTAGGAACCTGAATGTGCTGAGACTGAGCATAATTGTCGTTCAGCAAAATGAATGATCCCCTCAAAAGTGCATCCCTATTGTCAGAGCAAAAATACTTAATTTGGGTTCTGGCTCTTACAGCTTTGAAGGAGAGAGAAAATAAGAAGGAAAAATAATCAGGTTCAAAAAGAATGAATTATTATTGCTGAAAGAGAAAGATTTATTACAGGTAAAGGTCCTTAAGTAGGGGATACCTGAGGATAGAGGATATTTAAAAAAAAAAAAAAAAATCACTAAGAGTCCAGGTGATTATTAGAGCTGAAATATATCACCTTAGAAAGTATTAGGTGTGGGGTTTTTTAATCACAGACTAAAGAAGAACTTGCTATTTTACCCTGAATCTCACACTACAGAAAACCAGCTCTAGGAGAGAGAAAGGTCTCGGGCTTAAAAATCTGCCGTCTTTGATAAAATAACAATTATTTCAATCACAGCTAGCTCATAGCTCTGATTTCTGAGGTCTGTTTATACCCTAGACTCAGGGGGGAAGAAAGTTGTGAGTTAGATATTCACAGATCTACAAGATTCTTCTGAATCCCTGGTATACCTATGAATTTTTTTCTGACTTCTGAGCTTAAGTCATCATATCCTTTTCTTAATTAATTCATATTTTCTTTTCTTTCACAAAAATTAACATAATTATTAAAAAATTTGTCATGACCTTGGCAAATTCCTCTTCATTTTATGTTATGTGTAACAAAATAGAAATTTCTGTCTGTTCCTCTAAACTCTGTATTTTAGAAGAATAGATGGATATTTTTGTTGGGCATCAAGTTACTGACTTAACATTAGCCACACACAATCCTTCTTTTTAAAGACAGTACTTAGATTTATTTGATTAACAATTGACATTTTATCATACAAAATTTGAAAGTGAAGATCGTTATTCAGAACACAGACTATTGATAAACAGAGTTTTGTCTCAGTAAATCTTAATAAAATCAAGAGGTGACTTAACTGAACGGTTCTCCCACCAGAAACAAATCCAATCAGTATCAGCTATATGTGTCATCAATCCTTTGTTCCTGTTTTGTTTGAAGCTGTATTGTGTCAAGAAAACGCTTCAGACACAGAATTTTCCCATTCTGCACCATTACGGTCACAGGAAGCTCTTGTTGCTTGGGTCGTCTGTCTTTACTTGGCTCAAGTTACTAGTAGGACTTCAATTATGCGTACGCAGCATTCCCATGCAAAGATATCTCAGTCAGTTATAAAGAATATGAAGCCAGAAGTGTTTTACAAGGAGGCTGAGCCTAGTCTCCTCTGGCCCTTGAGGTCATCTGCTCTGATGGTGTCCCCATGGCTGCGTGTGTCTGTGCCCTTGAGAATGAGACTCATAGTCCACCAAGAGGAGGCTGACTGGCTAGTAAATAACAATCATTTTACTATTGGAGGCGGACAAAACTAAGAGCCTTTTAAATGGACAGCAAGATACAGCTAGGAAACATGACCTGATAGGAGGCCACAAGTAGAACTTGAAAAACCTTTGCCTAGATGGAGTGAAAGCCATCAAGCAGTCAGAAACAGGCAGGCAGGATGTGGGAGACCAGAAGGGAAAGAACTATGTCCATGAACAAATTTCAAATTACATTTAAAATGTGTGATATTTACACCAAAGATTACTTGGGCTATAGGAAAACAGGTGAGTGGCAACACACTGCAAGATCGGAGGAGTGGACATGCATTGAGCAGCAACAGAAAACCAAGCAAGGAGTCAAGGAAACCCACTATAGCCATCCCAGGCTGCATTTCAAAACAGAGACCTAGTAAGGGAAGATGACAGCCTGATGTTTCTGTCAAACAAAATGTAGTCCAAGGTTCCCCTTCAGTGCGTACAGGCACAGTTTACAACTCAAAGTAGTGTTTGGATGGTGACTTTTCCTCTCACTTAAAACCTTAGCAATAAAGGTCAGCCTGATGAAATTTAATTCAGAACCAGTCATAGAGAAGTTTGCACAGAAAGCCACAGGCTGAAGGGAAATCTACCTGAACAGGACCTTAAAGCTCAGTGTGTGGAAACCATGGAGGTGGGGGAGGAATACTTTTTAGAATGTAACTAAGTATGCCCCAGTCTGTAATATTTAAGTCCTGTGTTTTCAGGAAACTCTATGATCTAGGACATTGTTATACTACATGTTTTATGACAACAATGATGCTTTGTCAGTCAATGAGAAAAGAGCCACACAAAATTTACCCTACAGACAGCTGTGTTTAGTACTGTACACTATTTTGAACAGTTTTTGACATCTTTGCCTCTCTAGCCCAGCTAATACAGACTTGTACCTTTTTTTCTTCTGCTTGTACAAGCATGATCAATACCATTTAGTCACACACACATAACTTGCTTACAAATTGCTGCAGAGATGATTTCCTGGGTAACAGCTTCCTAAGTGTTGCACTGCTTCTGTGACCCTTCAAAAACTAAAAAGAAATTACAATGTGTGTGAATCTACCAACACCAACTTCTACTCTGAGGGGAAACAAAAAAAAATCCCTCCAGCCATCACTTAGTCTTCTACAAGCATATAATTAATTCTCTGCACTCGGTTTGGGTGAGAGGAACATTCCTTTCAACTAACAATAAAGTTTTTGATACAAAAGTAGATATTCAGCCCATCACATGAACTTAATGGCACTTTAGCTTTTGTGGCACAGCTTGCTTTTTTAAAGGGTTTACAATCTAATTCAAGATTTCTTCAAGCCTTTCCTGCAGAAGAGAATTCATAAACCTCCTCAGCTGGTGGGAGCAAGGTTTATACAGAACCAGGTACCGTGCACCTTCAGGAATGACAGCATTTGTCTCCACAGCATATTGCAAAGATCTGCAAACCATGTGAGATGATATAGAAGAGTGAAGAAACCTACGTGCACCAAGGAACAACTAATCCTAGTGCCAACTCCATTACTTGCCCTTTCCAGAAGGTAACACTCCCAGCTTTGTCCAAGTCCCCACTTCCACTTGATCCACTCTGTGACATTTTCAGTTAGTGAAAAGTCTTCCCCAGTTAAACATGGCTCCATTTCAAGCAGTCAGGGACAAAGGAATCAAGCTGTTAAGTTGCCATTGTATTTTCTGAGCATCTATTAGTAATATAATTAGATGAAAGTCTAGTCCATCAGCAGAATTTTAACTGTAACTCATTAAAAAGTCATTTCACTGCAAACGCTTTGAAAAAGAACATCACCACAGTACTCTGTTGCATATTGAGGTAAACATTTTGAGAACACAAAATATTCCTTTCAAGTGAATCAGCACTTGTTCACAAAGACCCAAGAAAAAAAATATCAAGCATGTCAACCAAAGCACTGTCTCTAGTTCAGAGGAGTTACTCTCACATTTGCCTTAAGTACAGGTAGAAAAAGACAAGCTAACTGTACCTCAGGAGTTTTGCTTTTGCTTTTTTCTTCCAGGTTGCATTCCTTTGATTCACAGATTGTCAAAGAGGATCACATGGTATAAGGATGTAGGTAAGAGCCAAATTCCTGGAATACATTTTGGCAGTGCTGTTTTCTAGTTTACATATGGGCTCACACAATATCCTATTAACTAAGGCCTGAAGAAACGTTTTAAGTGCCACAGTCAGCTGGAATTAAACATAGTCATTCTGTGTGTATGTTAGGCACACATACAGTTAGAGCCAACAGTGGCAAAAGATCCAGTTACCAAACACATTCAAACAATCTCCCAAACAACATGAGATCCAGACAACTGGGCCATTTCCAGTTATGCAGTTTTCATGAAGGAGTAGTTTCATTTGTAGTTGGTAAATCCATAAATCTAAAAAAAAAAAAAAAAAGTGTTAATACTTGTTTTGTAAATCAAAGGGGAGATTTCCCCCATTTGAACAACTGTGTGTTTCCTAACCAGAAAAAGCTAGAAAATGGTAAAAATGTGGGGGGGGAAAGATACTTCTACACATTTAAAAAATCTCTCATGTGGAAAACCTGCTCATTCAGATCAAAATATCTGGAAGGACATTTTCTCATGAACCTGCCAGCTAGTCAGCTCTGTCTTTAACCTCCAACTTGGTTGCACAAGTGCAACCAGGAGTAGAAATGTGCTTTATTTATGTAAGCAACTGGTTATAAGTTTGTGTGGCGTTCATTTACTTCCCTGCAGTGAGCCATGAAGACTGCTGCCTCACTGGGTGCAGGCTCTCACTGGGAAAGCCATGTCATAAGCTCAGCCCAGCCCAGAGGCATCCAGTCCAAGAGTCCAACAGTTAAGACTGATGCTCTAAATGCATTCAAGGAAGTTCTAATATATGTAAAAGAGTCACCAGACAGCAGATACATACCTATTCTCTGGTGTTTCCAAAAGGATACTACAATCATTTGAATGGAGATGAATAAATAAAATTCTGGGAATATACCACTCTTAGAAAATGCCTCCTTGTTTCAGGATGTTGAAAGGCTTCAAAAGGTGCTCAGGCTGGCACATTACGCTGCTCTTACCCAAAATCGCCCTGGAGATATTTAAGGTTCCTTGGGACTTCATAGTAAACAGATGGTCAAATTCTCTTCTTTGCACCTTGTTGAATGGGTTTCCTCGGCGATCACAGAGATAGGCAGGTATCGTTGAAAGTGAAATTGGCCCATATGCCATAACATGATAAAGCATTTCAGGAGTGCAGGAAAGACAAAAGAGCAACTGGCATGGCAGATTTTTTTTCTGCTCTGTTAGCAAAGCATAAGCAGCAACTGTTGTAACAATATTCGTTTCTTTGCTCCCAGCAAGTGTTTCCCAGCAGTGGGAGTAGCAGTAGTTCTGTGACTCAGGACTTGACAGCCATCATCCTTAGGAAATATCTTGCTGAGGTAACTTCAATGCCAATTGAGCCACAGGCTTGATTTGCAATTCTTGTCACACTGCTTCTCTTTTGAGTAAATATCTCCCAGATATGACTTTTTATTCATGAAATAGAGAGGAGAGAAAGATCCTACTGCCTTGATTTTGCCAGTTTATTCTTTGTATTGCTAGGGTGCCCAACAGGAGTTTTTTATTCAGAGTGGAGGTAATTCAATGAAATTCCGTGGCTGACCACTAATTAAGGCTGAAATCAAAGATGGCAAAACATATGCTATTTGCAGTAGTGAGCCTCTCAGGAATTAATTATCCATGCAAGGGGAATCTTTATTAAAGTACTGACATTTTGAATCTCACTGCCAATATAAGTGAAATCTCAGCCTGTTGCAGATGGTCCCTTGGGCTTGTTCCACACCAGAGAGCTCCTTTAGGGTCACCTTTACGGCTTATTTGGTAGATTCCATCCTTGTTGCTGGCATTGTGCCATAGGGGAAAAAAAAAAAAAAAGAAGAGGGAGGGGAGTAGAAAAACCCTTCTCATTAGTACCTCAAGAAACCTAGAGCAGAGCAAACTTTAGGTGGCCATCTGTAGCTGGCACAAAGAGATTGGACAAATTCTGACCTGTGCAACTACAAAGGTCACCCACATGACAGACTTGTGCTTTGTTAGAGAATTGGACTTGTTCAGTCTGGAGAAGAGAAGGCTCCACAGAGACCTTATTGCAGCCTTCCAGTACCTGAAGGGGTCTACAAGGAAGTTGGGAGGGACTTTTTACAAGGGCTTGTAGAGACAGGACAAGGGGTAACAGGTTTAAATTGAAAGCAGGGAGATTTGGATTAGACATCAGGAAAAAAATTCTTCATGGAGAAGGTGGTGAAGCACTGGAACAGGTTGCCCAGAGAAGCTGTGGATGCCCCATCCCTGGATGTCTTCAAGGCCAGGCTGGGTGAGGCTTTGAGCACCCTGGTCTAGTGGAAGGTGGCCCTGCCCACGGCAGGGGGGTTGGAACTGAATGATCTTGAAGGTCCCTTCCAACCCAAACCATTCTGTGGTTCTATGATTTTCACTAGCTTCATCCTGAGAGTAAAGTGAGGAGTAGAGTAGAGTAGAGGCAATGTGATCCTGGATGTCCTTGATGATGCTGGTTCATACTCCTAACTCAGAGACTCATGCATTCTCTGTATGAGAGACTGTTCTGTAGAACAAAACAGTTTCTTGCCTTAAGGTTGCAAGTAGTATATGACAGCATGTTATATGGGGTGTATAAGGGCTTTCTCACTCTGGTCCTCATGCTTTACATCAGTTCTGTCATTACAAACATCTAAACCACCAGGAATATCTGGTGTATTTGTATATGACAGTGTTAGCTCAAAGTCAGATCTGGGACTTAGTCTGCCCACTCCCTCTATTAGCCTATTAGGACAGCTATGTCATCAAGGTGAGTCCTAAATCTTGCCTGGGCTCTGCAGGAGCCCGGGGCTTCCTGTGTGCTGGGAGATTTGGGGATTCGCTGGGTCCATCAGAGCACGGTCTGGTTGCCAAGGCCCATCCCACCACCACAGCCAGGAGCCGGGTAGCCAGGAGGCACAAGGGCAGCCCCGGCCCCAGGCATTGGGCACGTCCCTGGGGATGGGGATGGGCCGAGGCTGGGCTGGGACATGGGTCCGCAGGTCCTGCTCAGCAACGACTATGGCTGAGCACGGGGACACAGCAGGAGCTGTAGCTCTGGTGGGGCCAATCACCGAAGGCTCATGTGGAGGCAGCTCAAATGGACCTCAGTGGCGGTCACCCCGCAGCACCTCAGGGAGCCTCTCCCCACATTACCAGTGGGACAGGGACTGACCTCACCCGTATGACTACTAAGCTGGCTCTGAATCCCAGCAGCTAGCCTTCTGAAGGTAGGGGTGGGATGCTCTCCAGCCCTTGGAGTGCTTTGGAGGGTCTTAAAAAGGAAAAGCATCCAGAGCAGAAGGTCTGGCTGCTCAGGAGTCGTGTTGATCTCAAACAGGATGTGGGATGGAAACATCAGCAAGCATTTGCTAGAAACCCTGCAAAGGGCAGAGACCATTTCCACAGCTGTGCAAGCCAACCCAGCCAGCTGTCCGAAGTGTGGCAGGGAGGACTCAGACTACCAGAACCTCGAGCAATGCACAGAGTGCACAGAGGTAGGGCAGGGAAGCACTGAGGTCCTCACCTGCCACAGCTCCTTGCAGCATGGGCATCTGCCTGCAGCCACGTTTACTATGCATGCTATACTTCAAGCCTCTGAGGAGAAAACTCACCTCTGTGTATACGAGCCAAATGAGCTAACCTTGAAGCAGATCACAATGTATTTCACCAACAGCTCAGTGATGTCCGGTACATTCAGACTACCACTCAATTTTTTTTTTTTTTAATGCTGGATCACTCATTCAGGTTTCTTTATTTTTTCTGAGTAGAAAAACTTTAGCAGACTGAAGAATACATATGAGTTCCTCAATTCTTTGCACAACTCAACCTTTACATATTGCAAAAGACCATTTCACTGAATCTTCTGTGAAAATGTATCATCAAGCAGTCATCCACACAGCTCCACTGATTTCATTTTTGAAGATATGGTCTCTTTTATTTCATTTATGAAACAAAAAGTATCATGAGGCTCCAGGTGTCTTGCAAATTTGCCAAGTGCTTGTGAAGCTCACAGAACTTTAAACTCCTCTGGATTTCCTAACTTATTAATGTTTGTTTCACATGTGAAGAAAAATCGTTGCTATTTTGCTTGGCTTATGCAAGCCTATTTTTGTTCAATATTAGAAAAAAAAAATTGGAAAATGTCCAGAGAGTGAATTGCTGTTTGAGATTTTAATATAAACTGGATTAGTTATGGGACTAATAAATATAAGTATTTTGTGGCTGTATTGAATTTTAAGTAGGTGATTCTATGTTCTCTGAGAATTATTCTGAAAATAGAGAATTATTTGTTAAGATTCATGTCAAGGTTGGAGAGGTTTGGGGTTAAAATGAATTTTAAGATTGATTACACCAGCCATCGCCGCTACAAAACTTTAGTCTTGATGGCAGAGCCAGCGAGCCTCATTAAACTGTCTTACACCTTTTCCAATGCTTTGTGCTTCTGTTGAATTCCACTTT
>NW_010230013.1:86680-125642 GCF_000690775.1 Eurypyga helias | reverse complement strand
AGCTGACATAGTGTTTTAGAAACCGTAAATTTTAGAATCCCAGAGCTATTTAGAAATTCACCAGAAATACATGAACTAAAGAGAACCGAGTCTTCACCTGTAATCAGAATACAATTAAACACAGAATATAATGAGCTATCAAGCTGGGTGGTATGTGAATACATTGGTAATTGCTCATGCTTTAAGGAAACTCTTCAACATGAACTTGGTTTGAGGAAATAGTTTGGTATCTGGGAGAGAAACAGGGTGAAGAAAACTTCAGTTTCTTCTCTTTACTTGAGCAGTGAACATCCTTCACAGAAGACACAAAGCTGGAGTACCCTTTCAGCCCCATTGCTTTGTATCTTTTGAGCTGTATTGATTCTACCTGCACATGCTCCCAGGGTGATACTCTAACTGTGCAATATCCTGAGCCTGTGCCTGGAGATCCAATACCTTTCTTTGTGTTACGGATCACCATAGTTCTGTCCCATTCAAAACTGCTGCTGCCATGGAGATGGGGTTTGAAAATATGCCTTCATACATATGACAGAAGTCACCATATAGTAACTGCTGGGGATATGGACAGCTAGAATCGCTTCTCTATTTGAAATGGCAATTTGCCCTTTTAACATTTATCAGACACTCTGACCACACATGCAAATTTTTCAGATGGCTTGTGCGTTGTTAAACAAAAAAAGAGGCCTGAAATTAAACACCTCTACCATCACCTGACAACAGCTACTCTTATTGTTATGGACCAGCCCTTCTCATCACTTCCATGTCTTGCCAATGGTGAATGGATGTTTCTTTGGGTTATCCTGGCCCTCACACACCACTTTCTACTCAGCCTTGGGATGAGTTGGTTATTTGTGCTGCTGCACAGACAAAGAGGAAGAAATATGGCTAATTTACCTACCCCTGGATACCCAAACCTGCTGTCTGTTTACAGAATAAAATCCTAAAATTTTACATAGGTAGCCTAATTTTGCAGAAGCAGATCTGAATTCTTCATCTCCACCTGTGAGTCTCCAGTCCCTCATGATCTGCTAAGACAAAGCCAATTGCATTTATGGACTATGGGCAAAGAAGGCCAGATCACCAGCCAACATTCAAGGGAACTCTGCATGCAGCTCCTATTCCCAAAGCATCATAGAGCTTCTCATTTTATGTGCTGGGTTTAGTCAGGAAAGAGTTAACTCCCTTTACCGTGGCTGCTAGGAAGCTGTTCCTGAATGCAGAGAGCAGCACTGATAAGTTCTCAGTTGGCGCTGGGCAATGCCTGCACCAGATTCAAAGTCTTTCTCCGCTTCTGACCCTGCAGCTGCGTTCTCAGCTCTCGCGGTCTCGCTACAGGCAGTGCTGGGACACACAGCTCAGGCACCTGACCCAAACTGGCCAAAGAGGTATTTCATCCCATAGTACGTCATGCTCGGGGCAGAGGCGAGGAGGGGGTCCAGGAGCCATTACTCTCTTACTCTCTTCCTCATTTACTTCCTGGAACTTGCTAACATTCACCCTGACTCCTGCGTCAGCTGCTTTGCTGACTCCTGTGCTGGCTCGTTCGTGAGGGAGTTGGTGGGTTTGTTTAGTTCTCCTGGTCATGCTATCACTGAGAGGGTTCGTTTGGAATGCGCTGCAACAGCTCTCAGGCTCCAGCCCTCAGGCTGTGGCCCTCGGCCTGCGGCTCTCAGGCTCTCTGGGTCTGACTCTCACTACTCAGCATCTAGTTGTGCATTGGTCAGTGAGTGGTGAGAAATTGTATCATACTGTATCATATGTTTCCTTTTCTATTATTTTAATTACTTATTATTAGTAATATTTGCAGCTTTTAAACTTTTTGGTGAAGTAAATTCAGCTTCTCCTTAGTGGTCACATGAAGGTCCTTTCTCAAGGTAAACTGATGAATAGTATTCTGCAAGTTTTCTTCTGATGAGAAGTGTACACATACAGAGAAGCTATTTGAAATAAATGGTCCTACTCCTATAAGAGCTACTCAGCATGAGCAAGACTGGTGAAATCTTCTACACAGAGTCCACATGAGTAAGCCTGTACACGCTATATTCTATGAGGAGCCCTGAACATGTGGGGGTTTTTTTCATAAGGTTTGTAGCTTTCTCAAGTTTCACATGGAATTGGGCAGAATATTCAGGTCTCTACAGTTTGTGTTCTGCATCCTACATTGTAATGTCATTTGGCTCTTCCACCTGCAGGAGTTCATGTTTAACCAGAAAAATCTACACTTTAAGACTGGAAAAAAATGGAAGAAGATAATGTCTTCTCTCTTTCAGCAGCAATCCAAGCTAATGTTCTCAGCAACCTCTGTTGGCATTGCACTGGATCATTGTATGCATGCATTCGGTTCCCTGTGCAATTAATATGCCCACATGCATAGAGGACTCAAGGTTAATGTAAAGTAAAAATTGAATGTGTGACATAAAATCATCTTGGAAAAAAAAAAAAAAGGACAGCCACATTTTGGTGGCATTTTACACTGATGCAAGAAGAACACTGCTCAGACCACAAGGAACACAGACAAGAGTTGAGAGTCCTCACAAGCACATTTAAGCCCATGATGTTTTCCCATGGTTCAGATACCAGCATTATCAGTTATGAAATAGTCAGGAGTTGGAAGAGAATCAGCATTCAGAGGAGTTCAGTAAGAGTGCACCTTGAAATACTGCATGCAGTTTATTTCTTTAATCCAAGCAGTAGTGTGAAGTGAATTAAAGTCATTACCTTTTAAATCTTTAATTATGACAACAACAATGAAAGTGCTAAAGCAAAAGCAAGGCTCAGGTTAAGATTGAGCCCACAATGAGGAATGGTTGAAGCTGATTTAAATCTGATAAGGAAAGCCAAAGTCCACCTGGAGCAAAATCCAGTGAGGAATATGAAGGTCAACAGGAAAGGCTTCTAAAGATACATCACCAGCAAAAGGAAGACTACGGAAAGTGTGGATTTGCTGCTGAATGGAGTAGGGGCTAGGAAAAATGGACCAAGGCCAAGGTACCTGGTGCCTTTTCACCTTGGTCTTTCATTCAGGAATCGAAGGCTCCTGAGACTAGCGGAATAATCCAAAGCGAGGTAAACTTACCCTCAGTGGATGAGGATAAGTTTAGGGAACATTTAAGCTAAGTGACAAAGTAAGTTGACAAAGCTACACTGAAGACAAAGTTGCACATTTCTCTTGTTTACAGGTGAGTGAGAAAATGGGCACTGGCATGTGAGGGTTCAAGGTTTCTGAAAATCAAATTTGGTCCAGTAAGAGATCAAAACCAAAACACGCATGAGAGTCAAGGGAGAAGAGAATAAGATTCAAGGTGAAGAAAAGAATGAAGTGCAGGAAGAGGAGTTTAAGACCATGTAACTTAAATTACAACTGCCTAATATTTTGCTGGTGAATACTCATACTCACATATTACCTGTTCGAAATTCCTTCAGTACTTCAGCACAGTTATGCTTCTTTTATTTACATTCTTGCTGTCTTGTTAATTTTCACATACTCTTCTTGTTCTCTGCTTCCTTCAACAGAGATTATGTCTTTCTGCTGCCAGTTGAGATGACTCAGGGAAGTAAACTCACTACATATTTAATGTTCCATGTTTGTGGCAGACGATGTCACGATTTAAGATATTCACTTCTTGTAGAATAAGGATATTCAGTTTCCAAGAGTACTGTAATCCTAAAGGGATTCAGGTACAACAAAACCCCTAAACATTAAACATCTTTTTGCCAAATTCATCGCATTTATTTCTTCCACTCTTCTACCACACCAAAATCAGCCATAAAAATCTCTCTGTAAGAAGTCCTCATGAGGCTTTACCCAGTGCACTGCTCTACCTAGCTCAGGATCTCCCAGGAAAAGGAGCCACCCTGAATGCTGACAGACTCCATCCAAAGAAGGAAAGTAGTCCCAAAAGGATGTTGGTATGAATTTGCTGTACTGCTAAGCCATTGACTGATCAGCTAGAATGTAAATGAAGATGAAACAGAATAATTATTTCTGCTAAAGATGATGCATTATTTAAATTACTTATCAGCATCTTGAGAATGGAATCACTAAGTGCTTAAAATTAAAAAATTATCCTTCTGAATCCATAACCCACATTGAGGGAAAAACAATACTTGAATTCTGCCAAGTCACTGACCCAAGTTTTTATTTAAGAAAACATTGATTGATTTATTTTTGTGTACCTAACAGCCTCTGATATGTACACAATTTCAAAGCTAAAAACATTTCGAAAGATGTCTGGAGGGGATAAATCCTACATTTTCTTGTAGTACAGAGTCTTCCCCCCCTGCCCTTGCAACTGTGTGATTTCCTTTATTGTTAATGTAAGCAGCTGCACACACCAGAGGATACAGCCATGAAAGCCTAGCAAAACCTTGTGGAAATATTCCTCTTTTGCCAATGTCATAATTGCTGAGGGGAAGAAATGTTTTCCCCCTTTTTTAAAATCTGTTATCATCAGAGACACTTGCATGTAAACAGGATCTTAGCTTAGATTATCTGCTTCTACTGCTCGTACTTCATACTCACGATCTGTTCTCTGTGAGCTCCATCTCATAGCTACAGTCTGAGCTCATAGCTACAGCTATTTTAATGTCAACAGCAAACAGCTACTTCACTGAAGGAGGGAGAAGAAGAGGGGATGTTACCCTTAGAAATAAGATGTATTTTCTTATCCTTGGTCTTCAATTCCTGGTATAATGTAGATATCCTCACTGAGTCTTGAAATGTCCAGCATGTAACCTTCATTAGTGCTTTATACAGGCACGTTTGAAAAGCAACGTGTATTAACATCTGCTGAATCCTGCGACCCCTTCCGTACCATTGCCATCTCTCTTGGACCTTCCTGTCTGCCCTGCCAAAGGATGACTTAGGCTTTGACCCAGAGATGAGAACGCGGCAACTGGTAACAGGCCAATGCCTGAAATGGGTTGTTTTGTTTTGGAAGAACCAGACTATGTGGAACAACAGTGGAGTCGTAACACTGGTTTAGAGGGGCTTTTCCAGAAGCACATGTTGTGGTCAAAGCTAGTGAACTGAATATTTAGTAATTTTAAATTTTTAGTGCAGCTTGATTATTTTGATTAATCTATATGTTTAGGTGTTTCTGATGGCTATTTTTACCATATTTATTGTATTTTTTTTAAGTATTAATGTGTTTAGAAAGGTGCTTCTTGCTTTACACTTTTAGAGAAATAAGTGCACTCAAGATTTATACTACATGTCATGTTATATTATAAAACCACAAATTCTTCAAGAAACTGATGCTGTCACCAACATCCCTTTCACCTTTACAATTTTATCTGCCTGTCAACACATTTGCATCCTCTTCTTTCTCTTATATTCCACTTTCATGATGCTCCAGACGATTTTGCCATGCGAACTGCAGCAATAACCTCCTTCCTTTGCATCTTAATAGAGAAATAAATCCAAAGCATAAAAAGGCAGTTTTGAGGTCTGGCCTAGACCAGACAATTTAATCAAAGTCATGAATTAGCATTTTCTAGTTGCTAGGAAATGGCACCTTGGAACATCTGACGGGCAGATGCACTTAGGTTTGCTCTCCATGACAGGAGAGGTTAATTTGATTCCAACCACTTTCCAATAAAAGGTGAATCTATTTGTACTCCTGTGGCCAGCAACAGCAACACAGATTTTTCTCATGACATTTCTTCTGAGACACAGTGCTTTATTTTCATTAATTGTGTGTTAAATATATGTATCACTTAGTATCCAAAATGCATAGACACCATCTTTAAAATTAAAAGAGGTGCTCTCAAATTGGATCACCATTAACCTGTTTGTCAAAGAGAATAACCATTCTACACCTGCAAGCAATGATCATCTTTCCTTGGTATTTATTCAAAATTAAATTTTTTATAAAGCCTTAAAAATAATCACCAGACTGATCAAAGTGCGTTTCTCCTGTTAAATCGTATTTAATAATTGTTATCTGTTATGAAACTGCTTTGGAACCTACCTTTCCTTTTATTAGAGTTTTAAAGAAAATAAAGTTTGAGGCTTTTGAGAAATGAAACCCTATCTAGGATCATCTAATGAATTTACCTGAGGCAGTACAACTTCCAAAGGAATTATTAGTCTTATTTTTAAAAAATGAGTCTAGGTGTTATTAAATCAAAAATTGATGTAATAAAGTCACTTGCTATATTTCCACTAGGGGAAAACTGTACATAACCTGTGTGAAAGATATTCTTACAGTTTGCTAGATCTGTGAAGAATGTATTTGCTGAAATAAAAAATTTTCAAATACTTTCCCATACAAAATGATCTAGTCATTGAGGATAGCACTAAAAAATCTCAGAAAAAAATAATTAAAATTTATTAAGTAAAATGTTCAGAACTCAAGCTAAGAGGATGACCAGGGAAAAATAGTGCATTTCAGACCAAAAGGATGAAATGCAGATTCACAAGTATCAGATGGAAAGCTTTTAAGGCAAAGATTTACTGGTAAGATGATTGGATTTTGTCTTTCTACATCTCTGCCTGAAAGTAACTTTTTTTTTCAAATGAGGAATGACCTATAAATAACGTCCTTTGACTTAGTTTTTATGTCCTTTCCATGGTTTAATTATATTGGTTGTCCTTTACCAATTGTACATCAGTACCAAAACACTGTTTTTTCATAAACATGAAGTACAATGTCACAAGTGTGACTTTAGATGTAAAAAAACAACTCAAACTTCAGCTATCTTTTGCCAATGAATTAGTTTATTATTCAAAACTCAGGATCAGACGGTGTCCAGTCTTTCAGTAGTTAGTCAACACCTTTGACTGTTGACTGTAATAAATGCCCATTTTGCCCATTAATTATTTTTTCAGCACCTTGGGGAAAAATTTCAGGTTTTGTTTCAATTGAGAAGAAAGGGACAGAGAAAAAGATAGGGAACAAGAGAAAAGGACAGAGAAAGTAATAGGGGAAGGGACAAAGAGGCTGGAATGGACCTCCGGTGGCATCTAAAGTAGCCTCCTGCTGAGAGTGGGGCCAACTGCAAATCTAGACCAGGCTGCTCATATCCTTGTCCTGCTGAGCTTTGACTGTCTGTCTCCAGCAACGTGTATCCCACAGCTTGGCACCTGCCAGAGTGCTCGACCACTCTTAAGCACACACAGGGAGAAACACCCCATGGCTTCCCTAATGGGGAGACCATATGCAGGGGAGTTTCTCCGGGTGTTTCCTGCCATGCAGGCTCTTCAGGTGCCCCTTGCATGCACAGCAGGCTGTGCCCTCTGGAAAAGCAGATGCAAATGCAAGGAACTGTCTTGGGGAAAGGTTAGGGATGAGTTTAGAGGTAATAAAGACTACAGAATAGAATAAAAAAACCTTACATTTTAAGTGAAAAATTAGATTATATCCAGCAGAAAACAATGTGGCAAGGTTTATGCCAGTATTTAAGAAGCAGAGCACAGCCTTATCCATGACCTGCTGATTCACCAGGAGAGGAAAAAGAAGCTCATTTGACCTCAGCTATCATACCATCCCAGGTCTTGGGATCTCTTTTAAATTAGTCCTTCATTTTAAAGCATCTGTTGTTCAGGATTCAGAACCAAAATCCTGTCAAACCACAAGGGCATGATCTTCAACCAATATAACCTGGTATAAGTCCTCTGAGGCCAGAGAACAATCAAGGGACCACGGTCATGGTTAAAAATAACCTGGTGGAGATCATCCAAATGCAGACTAAATGAGTCTTTCACTATTTCCCTAACAAAAAAATAGCCAAAAATGTTCTGGAAGAAGATAACTCTTTGAACCTGCTGGTCTACCCCATGCAGTCAAACTTATTATATAAGACACTCTGAAGATTTTTATTAGTTTTAAATATCCAGTTCATCCATCCAGGGTAGTTACTCAAGAGGGACAAAGAGTGTTTGGTATGAATTGGTTTGCCATCCCAAGAAAATTTAATCTGATCTTTTAGCACAACAATCTAATCATACCCAAGAGGCTTGGGAGAAAGATATCAATTTTGTATATTTTCCCAAGGAATGGCCTGTTTACAGTTCTGTGAAATAGTTCCCAGTTGTCTGTCAGCCTTGTGAAGTCTTTCTGAGCCTATTAAAGCAGGTGGTGAACAGGCATCCTGAATGTTCATTACAAATAATTAAAGCAAGATTTTTAATACCTGAAGGCTCTCTAGCATTAATCATTTGCAGTGCCAATCCTTTTCTCTGAAAAAAATTATTCCTAAAGTTCCATAAATCAGCAGTCTCCTCAGCAGATGTCACAAAAGCCTAATGGTCACTTCACACAAGTAGAGAGATGTTAAGACAAGAGGGAGCAGGCCAAATAAGAACAGAGCGAGTCATGCCCTGTCTTCCTGCAAGTCCTAAAAACTCTTGGAAAACCCATATTTAATGTTAAAAACAATGGACATTTGCCAATCTGCAGAACATAGCTAGACCAGATTTAAAATTTTGATGGGAAGACAAATTGAACACATCATCTAATGCTGGGGTAAACAGAAGTTGGTGAAACAAGGAAAAAATTTTTAAAAAGTGTTACTTCCAAATCGAAGTCTACAAAAGGCAAATGGAATGTCTTTGTCCCACACATATGGCCTGGAAATGAATTGAGAAATGAGATGCATTTAGCCTTTGTTTCCTGCTGTATTTTCAGGAAATAGAATGGTTTTATTTTTAAAAAGATAGATGAAAAGTTAATAAGCCTGTAATGTTGCAAAGCTTTTACAGTCTTCTCAAGATAACATTGCAGTAACAAGGAAGAGAATTTTAGCAACTCACTTGCCAGAAAAAAATTCGAATTATATCCAGAGACTGGAACGCAGGCTGAACACTGAGGTACTTACTAATTATCAGCTGGACATGGACCAGATAAATGTGATACCCAAAGTCACAGTGAGAAACACAAAAACTGGAATGAGAAAAGCTCAAAGAGAAAAGCTGGAATGCAATGAGTTAAACTTTAATTGAGGCACCGAAAAAACATTTCTGCTGCGTATGTGTGGATGAGAGTTTACCGTTGTTACAAGGAACTGAATATCTACCAAAGGAATGAAAACATGCCATACGAAGAGCAACAAAAGCTATAGAAAGATACAAAAAATACAAATTTCAGCAATTAAAAATTAGTAGCAATGTTTAAACTTATTTGTAAAGATAAACCACATGATAAAGTAATGCTTACTAAAACAAGAACCAAGAACAGAATCTGATACTGTTGATGTAAATATTGTTTACAAAACTTATGATAACTAATAAAAACTCATCACTTGTTGTTTATCCTGGGAAAAACCTATATTGGTTCTAGACTGTTACAGAAACAACATTGTTAGAGAGTATAACTGTCTTCATATTTATTATTTATATGTATATAGCTCTAAGTTCCAGCACAGACCCAAGAAATAAACATTTACAAGTAATACAATAAACTTTGTGACATTCTCCATGTGTAAAACAGAATAATACACCAACCTTAAACTTCCTTGTTGATAGAACGGGCAAATTTTTACTATTGCTGGTTGATGAAAACAATAAAAATGTAAAATACTATTATGAGGCAAATTCTTTTCACATGTTCTTTGGGGAAAGGATATGCATATCTGAAATCTCTACCTCTCTACCCTTTACAGGTAGTTTAGCTCACATGGTCACCACCCAACCTATTGCTGCATTTCGATTACTGCTGGCAGTTCTCTATTCACTGGTGTGTAAGCCGTGTGTCTGCAATCGCTGGGGCATGGCAGAGCTGCTAAGGGCTGTGCTGCCACTGTTTATGACACCCTGTTCCTTTATTAATTAGATCAAGTGATTTAGTTATGCAACCAGTCACGGCACAAATAAGCTCCTAACAAGCAGAAATCTTTACAACAGAAAGAT
Organism: Eurypyga helias; assembly: GCF_000690775.1. Classification (NCBI taxonomy): domain Eukaryota; kingdom Metazoa; phylum Chordata; class Aves; order Eurypygiformes; family Eurypygidae; genus Eurypyga; species Eurypyga helias. The sequence goes on along the minus strand of NW_010230013.1, from coordinate 115,792 downwards.
AATATTGGGGTTTTTTTTCCTGACATACAGTCCTTGAAGGTACGTTGGTTTGATTTTTTTGAGCTACACCCCTACTTAGCCACCACTCAGATTCAGCCATTCAGCCACTTAGAGAAGCTGATAGGAGTTTTGTAGTTAGAAGGACTCATTATTATTATTGATAACCTGGAGACCAGCAGATTCATGTGCTGGGCTTACCTGCCCCATCACACTTTCCCAGATCCAAACAGAAGGCACTGACATCTTGAAGGAACTTCTGTCGTTGTTTTTACTAACCCACTGAAGACTCTTTGGGACCTCTGCAGACAGTTGTGCTGGAGCATCCTAAAACAAAACTCAAGAAATGGCATTTTTTTCATTCAGCCCTCTGAAACACCATGAACTGCCAGATTTGTGTGCCTGTTCTTCCCTCTCTTATGAACCTGAAAGATTTTAATTGCTTACAAAAACACCTTTTGTAACTTCTCCTTTTTCTAGTGATGAAATTGAAGCTTTTCTTTTTACTTCTGCCTCACTTTTATAGCTATATATCATGACCACATTCATTCTCCCTCACTGACTTCTCCTACAATCATTTTACTTTGCTAGGTAGAGTATAAATTATTAGCTTGTTCCTATCTAATACTTTACTATTTCTATGGGTCACTACATCTATAATTAACTTCAGGACTATGAAACTAAATGGATCATATTAGGTACTGTGGTCAGGTGGTTTTTGTTCCATGAGCAAGTTATTTTCTGGTTTGCTGCTAGTAAAGGATTGTAATTCATAATTGTAACTGCTTTTAGGACGTTCCTCAGACATGAAAGAAAAGTCAAGATTCCTTCACATTTCAGCTGCTGATGAAAGCCAACCAACACAATCACTGCTGGGAGCCAGAGCACTGCCTTCCTACCCTAAAGAGGGTGAGGTTTCATGCCTAGCTCACCACCCATGAACATGGGACTACTTCCATATAAATAACATGGGATTCCTCCAAACTCCATGACCCTCCCCCTCTGTCCTCTCTGCCATCCCTCTGCCATCCCTCTGATATCTCTGATATGCCAATGACACCTCTAGGATTTCACCACAGCTGGCACCCTCAGTGGCATCCATCCCAAATAAAGCCAATAGCAAATGTCTACCACAGAGACATCTCAAAAATAATTGAGAGGTTAACCTATATATGCAATGCAACCAGGACTGTGTGCAGCCCTGTGTCCACCTGTCACGAAGGAGGCACAAACTTAGGAAACACGTTTCTGATTTTTAGGGTGGTTTGCTTATCTGAGTGTGGATATTCAGGAAACCCAAATGCTGATGTCATTGCTTTGGCTTCTGATGCCTTTCCTCATTTCCCAAGCAGACTCCCTCCAAGCTTATTGGTCCAGCCTGAGACAGAGAGAAGAGCTATTATAAGGCCACCGCAAACTCAACTTAAATAGCCACACTAAAGCCACCTCAAATCTCCTGCCTTGCAGCTTCTGGCTTGAGCTCTGGAAAGCAGGTAAGCAAAGAAAACAGGAAAGGAAGGGACAACAATTATTCTTAAAAATAGAACCCAGGAGGTTTACCCCCACAAGAGCATCTTCCTCTAAGCTGTGCTCCTTCTTCTGCCATTCCTCATTAGCACAGTTACTAGGGGACAAAGTCCTGCTGTTGCAAGCAAGGGCTTCTGCTCAGTGGCCTAGAGGAGCCCAACAGGAGGTAAGGCATCAAAATCAATGTTCACTCAGGCATACATGGCAGCAGAAAGTCCTGTTCTGTCAATATATGCTGGGGGAGGCAAGGCTCCTAGAGTTTAACTCCTGGCTTTTCTTATTCGTGTCTGCCCCTGAACATCTGGGATTTAAGAGATATATGTGGAAGCACAGCACTGACATATAGAAGAAGAAAACAATCAATACTGTGCTTAACCTGATCTGAAGAATATATGGCTCGTTCACTTTTTTAGTCTCTTGGTTTAGCTCACACTGTAGGAAAGAGTAGTGTTTCACTCTAATCTAACAGCAGGTCAACAGTGTTGAGAATTGAAACAGTTTCAGTCAGAGCTTTGGAGTAACGCTAGATGTGGTATTACCTGTGTAACAGAGGAAAAACATGTAGCAAGAGGAAAAACATATGTAGCAAGAGGAAAAACATATGTAGCATATATTGTAACAATAGCAAGCACAATGTCAGAAAGCTAGCAATATGTTTGTAACATTCATCTCGCTAATAAAAAACGAGTAAAATGTATGGTTTAGAGAAAAATTAAATTAAGGGGAGCTTCATATTTAAGCATGGGACCATAGGGGGAATTGGACCCCTTTATGTGTGTATCTGTGTTCTTTACAGTCTAACAACAAGAAAGTCTATGATATTACAACACTTCCAAAAATGGAAATATCTCGATCAACAGCAAACCTCTCTGTTACATCTGGAATACTGTTTGCTATCAGTGAGGGAGTGGGGAGGCTTTAAGGAAGCGTCCCAAGTCAGTAACAGTCCAGCTACATTAAATAGCACATTTCTCCCGATGTAAAGCAAATTCTGAAAGTTTCTCTTACATATGATTGCAAATGGTTGGTGAAACAGCCCTACTTTTTGGAGTACAAATTGACCTGGATGTATTCAACAGGAATGTAGCATTTATGGCCTGGATGTATTCAACAGAAATTTGCATTTAAAGTCTCTGACAAAAAGGCTTCCACAAAGGTTAAAACCATCTGCGTTACCAGCCAATAGAATGATCCAAAATTATAGATTAAAGTGGTTTTCCTCATAATATAAATCTAATTTTTAAACTGGGAAAAAAATGTGGCTTCCTTTCTTTTGCGTATTGATGTGTAATAGGATAAAGGAGGAGTAAGCTGAAAATAAGAAATTCTCCTACTTGGAGTGGGATTAAAATTTTCAAACAGACAGAAATCTAAATTCATTCAAAACACTGAAAAAGTTTGGAAAATCAGGTTGACAATATATGAAACATTTTTTTCTTCCAGTTCCCTGAAAGAAATAATTGTATCTGAACAATTTGTGTAAGAAGATTGTTCCATATCATTCCATATAATCATCATAACTGAATACTGAAATTTTCAATAAAACAGGAGTGTTACAGGTAATTTCCACTCAGTGCCATTTATTGCATGTTAAACAAGTGTTTCTTTCATTTTAAAGTCCGCAGAGCTAACCTCGAATATTTTAACTACATGTATACTGGTGTAAATAATGTGTTAAACTTTTATAGGAACATAATGACTGACTGACTGATGAAAGACTCCATGTCTTATTAATGACTCGAGTCCCATGAGTATGTCCAATCAATTTCCTAAGTATTTCAAAGCTAGGTATTTTGTTGGTTTCTTCATTACTTTTAAAGGTCCCTGACTGCTATTGATCACTCCACGTACTTCCTAAGATTTCAACCGGACATTTTCCACAAAACCAAAGCAGTGAAAAGTCAGTAATGACAGAGATTTTTAAAATTATTTAAATCCTTCCCCACTCCATCATGTCAGAAGGCAAATCTTATTTACATAGCATCCTTTGAAGAAATGCAATTATGTCATTAATCAAAAGCAAACCTTGAAGGCAAAACAGCTCAGTAAAATATCCTTTTTTTATCTTTCATATTTACAGCTCTCAGGAGAGAGTATGTTGCCTAGGAATATAGTGGACTGATTAAAAAAAAAAAAAGTCAGTGAGCAAGTTATCATATTGTCATGGGACTGTGGTTCATTTTACCTTGTAGGACATTCCTTTTGCAATACATGCCCCTGTAATGAATCTATTTTCTAGGATATTCTGTTCTCCTTTTCTTTGTGTAGTAACTGCACCTGACACACAGTGAGTAATTTGAGGTCTCTTCCACTGTTGTATTGTACGGTACACTTCTGTTATTAATGTCACAATTAAAGAGGTCATAGTCAATTTAGTGACTATGTGATATAATTCTAGTACTGTCATTTTTGGCTTCAACTGCTGATGGAAAAAATTACCCTGGACCTGTTGTTATTTGTAACATTTGCATGATAAAAACTCAAATCTTTATATACCACCTTTTATTAATTATTTAGAAACAATTCTATAACAAAGGCTCCAGGAACACAAAACTCGGTTCCTGCAGAAAGACAAGCAACCGAAGATAACAGAAGATTTCTCATTGGTACTGTATGATAAATAAAAGCACTTGGAATGTTTTTTTAAGAACGAAAGGGTGTGAAAGATTCATTGTTATGGTAACTAAATTTGGTAAAGCTGCTTTGGTTTTTTCTTCATCAAACCAACAAAAGTAAAATATTGCACTAAAGTTAACATGGTGTTCAGTAACATTATTTTTATTGAATACTACAGAAGCAGCAAGACCAGTTTTAGGGAAGTTTGCCTAGAACAGATGCATATAGTCTATGGAAATTCCAGTTCTCCTTACAGATGTCCCCCATGGTCCCTCTCTTTTCCTGGATTTTAATGGATTCATAACAATGAAGTCATATGAAATACCATAAAAAAATCATGAATTCAACCTTTTTTTCTCATTATACCAGTATTTTTCAGTCATTTTTGTTCTGTTTTACAGCCAAAACACAGGCTAGCTGAAAGCAGGCAAATCTTTGGAAAAATTATTAGACAAAATTAATCGGTTTTGCCTGAGCTTTGCACTGTGCTTATAACAGGTTTCAGTTCTTTGGCCAGGAATCTGCTTTTGTCAGATGCTTATAATAGCAAACAGCACAACATCATACTGCTCTACAAAACGAGGCTCATAAACAGGATAATAATAGTAATGTGCCCCTTCTGCAGAGGTCTAGCACAAGGCTGACACAACGCTTCTGAGCTCCAGTCCCTGGCAGTGCTTTCAGGGAAAAGGGAATATCGATGTTGCCCTAGGCTGATTTTTTGTGATCCTAACATTGGTTGGATGCCATTTCTTTGAGATTTCAAGAAGCAGCTGCAAGCAAAAGCAGTTCTCTGCTCTGCTTCATGAGACGGTGAGGGTAGTACACATGTACAAAGCTGATGTGAGCTAACAGCTACTGAAATGTTCCAGGTTTTAGACATCTTGAGGATTAAAAGACTAATTTTGCACCATTTCCACAAGAATGTCAGTCCCCCTTTACCCACTACACACTACAAGGTGACTGGCAAGAAAGATTGATAAAGTTCTTCTCCACAGCTGCTTGTGAAATTTATTTTGGCTGAGCACATGGCTTCCTCTCCACAGCTGCAAATGTGGAGGAATGTATGCATGTGTGTGAGTGTGGATGATGATGAAGACCACAGCTCTGCAACACAGATCACCCCTATGGAAAACTTGACTTAGGTTGAGGATCTCTACTGAGCATGCACCAGTAATTTGCAGAGTGCTTCAGGACCTCTGCATTCTGGACAATTCAATTTCTCATAATATAACTCTGCCAGCTCAGTGTGTCCCCTGTAGAGTGATAATGAGTCCTGACAGTGTCCGAGAGGGCACGAGACTCTCAGTTGTATCATCAGAGACAAATGCAGGTGTTTCAACCAGAACAGCTAGTCCTAGACTCTCACACAGTTGCCGTTCCCTGCTGTGCTGGCTTTCAGCTGGGCACAACAAAAAGAGGCGAGTGAGGGCTATTAGCCTTCTCCATCTCTTTTTTAATATCATGCTATGTTTACAGATAGCTGCTAGGTGTTTTTTGAGTAGATATTATGTTTTCCACTGACATACCCAGCATTTGACAGAGCTGGTGAAATTGAAACCACACCACTGGCATTTTGTTGTTCTTCAGATCTGGAGAATGTTTGCAATACACAGCCCACCTCTGTTAAGGTAACAGCTTGAAAAGGCAATAAAAATGCATGATTCTTCCAGACTCTGTTTCTGTGTATTTCTGTCTCTCATGGATGTCTCCAAGCAGTATTTCAATAGGTGACAAGAGTGCAGCATCTTTCACTAAGTCGAAATGGCAAGTATGCACTTTGAACACAGCGACTGAGTGACAGCTGTTGCTAATGAAAGATGCTGTGCTTAGGCTTACCTATCACGAGAACATTTTTACCTCCCAGTTTCTTCTTACAGTGGTATTTCATTACTGCATTTTCATACCATTCAAAGTAGTGTGATGTTTCACAGCACTATCATGCCCTTCAGGCATCCTACACTCCCACCTCACTCTGTGCACCAGGAAGTCAAATCACTGTGAGAAACCAAAGGGGAAATCAGAAGATCAGGCTTATATTATGCTGAGATTACTTTGATGCTGAACAGTGTTCAGATGTTCTTCTAGCAATACTTAGCTCCAACAGCAATGCTTTGCTTTGAACTGGGAGTGAACAACCATAAGTTTGCACTCTGTTTCTCAGACAGTGCCATCAACCAAGGTACCCAACATTCCCATCCTAACACTAACTTCTTAACACTGGAAGTTCCTGTAAGATAACTTTTAGGTTGAACAGCATTTTTAAATCTGGTTTTACAAGACCCTCATCCCCCATATAAAACCTATTAATCGCCTTTAGGTGTGTAACAGAATACTATTATTTTCACCAAAGCCACATTTTAGTTTTGCCTCTTACCTTCTACAAACTAATTTTTTTTATGCTCATCTGGTTTTGACAGTGATGTTGTTTAACAAAAATTCATGGACACCATTTGAGGCCATCCTACGTGATACAGCAGCAGTGATGATCTCACTCTCATCTGCAGCAGATCTACTGTGAAGAAACTTTGCAGCTTGGATAAGGCTGCATGTATGCCATATGCATTTACCTTCATGAATTTCAGACACAGTTCTTTTAATGTTAAGCTCTACTAACTTTATTTTACCTTCTTTTGGTGTTGCAGGAATCTAAAGCTATGTTCTTTGTCCCTCGGACCTTTCATTTTTCATTTGCTCCATTGCTGTGATGTCCAAATCCAGCCCAGGCCACCAGGCAGAACTGTCCAATACCTCCAGCTTGTTCACTCTTCAGTCTGACACAAGGGAATAGAACTAAGTGGGAGAGCTCTGATAAGTACATTCACTGCAGCTTCAAAGGACTCTTCTTGGCAGGCAGTGTTGTATCTAAGAGAAAGGAAGTGGGATGTGGGAAGACATTGGTAGCTTTCATTAAAATGTTGTGGGATAAAATCCTCCTTGTTAGCAGATTTCCAATGTTTGCATGACTGAGCTGCATGGAAGATATTTCTCCTGTGGGTCTTGAGCATCAAGAAACAGATAGCATGTGTGGTGCAAGACAGTTGTGTTCAGCTTTCATGCTTTGGAAGCACATTTAGCAGGAATACTTGTCTGTCTGACAAGAGAAATGCTCCAGTGAATAAAGTACCAGCCAAAACAAAACAAAACAAAACAAAACAGGTTAGAAACTTAAAGTAAAAAAAAATATCATTAGTGAGGTGCTTAAGGAATGAACAATGACTATGTAACTTCTGATGCCCCTCTAGTCCAATAAGAAATACACACATGCTGTTAGAATATCTTCGTATGAGTTAGTACTACAGGATTAGAAATTTTTTCCTCAAAGTACTGTGTAAATAAGCATAGAATTATATTGCTGAGTGAGAAAAAGACTAAATAGCTCTATTTAAAAAGAGAAACAAAGTAGGGTAAAATAAGCACCATTGCCCTAACTCTTACTGTTCTACATTCATGTGATAACTTCTTACCTTTCATTCTGAAAATAATTTTGAATCATATTGCACTCCTTGTAACAATTCCTAGCTTGTGTTATGAAACCACACTTAGTTTGAAAACTGAACTTGTAATTTTACCCCAAAATTAACGGCAGTGACAGATTTGTCAAAGAAGGCTATTTTCCTGAAAAGGTCATTGACCTGCTTTCATCAAACTGCCATACTTTAGTGAGCATCTACTGGGTTGGCCACATCCATACCCTCTCCTTTATGCACAGGAATCGGGTGCTTGCTGCCAGGGTCCTTTCTCCATGCCAGTGCAAGGAATCATTAGTGCAAAATGCATAGTGATGGTGGAAAATGATCAGTGCACCAGCAAGGTCATCTTGTCAAGTGCATTACAGAATTGCTTGTTGTCCTAGAGCTCTGTTTGGACTCAGACATGCACCTGAATTTGTTCTTTCCTGGGAGCAGCATTTACTGCAGAAAAGAATCCATGTGTCAGGAGGGACAAAGCATCTTATTTATCAGCCAGTCACTAGAATGTTTCTTCATCTGCTTTGGAAACCAACCCAAGAAAGGAGGTGCTGATCATACTATATGGTTTCAGCTGTGATTTGTGCTGTGAAAGGACTCCTTTTCAAAATTAAATGTGCTTGGGTAATAAGGAATGAAATTTGCAACAGCAGACAGTACTAAATACTATGTATAAAACTGAATTTGATGCGGGCCAGTGGGGGGGGGGGAAAAAGTTCTTAACTTTAATGATTCTGGATTTCTTCACCAATTTCAGAATACTGGGGAAAAAAAGATATTCCACTGAATAGTATTGGTCTTCCTTGAAAATGTGTCTGTTTAATTAAGATGTCCCACCGAGCACTCTGAAGCATGGAATTCAATCAGCTGCTTTAAAAGGGAACAAAATGGAGCATGAAACAACCACGTAGAGTTAGCTGGTGATTTCAGCTTGGAAGAAAATTGCAGGGGCGGTAATTTGTGTAAAGAAAGCTGCCACTACATCTGGAATTTAACAGTCAGGAGCCATAGGTGACCCAAGCTGCCCGAGGGCATAGAGATTTAGGGAACACATTCCTTGGAGCTAAAATTATCATTCTGTAATTATTTTCTGGGGCTCTACTCTCAGCTAGCCGTGTTCTCAAATACATAGTAAATAAGCAATGTTCACATCCATGCTTGTCTTTGCACCTGTTTATAGGTGCATGTGGGCTACAGCAGCTAAAACTATTTCTTTCTGAATATCACATTAGCCTTTTGCCTGAGAACATAAACTGTCTTGTTTTCCCTAAATTCAACCTGCTTTTCATTGCATTTGTAGATTATGTTTAAAGTTGTTTTTTTGGTGTTGTGTAATTTATTGTGGTACCAAGTACAATGAAATATAAAAGATATGTGAGAGCGTATTTATTGACCTGTCTACTATTCAGGTCTCAAATAAGATTAGGGCCCATGGCATTTCTAAATATTAGGCAAACTATCAAATTTAGACTTTCAGAACATTCTTAAAATACTGTAATATATTTACCAATTTTTTCGGTAAGGCCACATCAACATAATAACAAATTCTGAAGAAAAAAAAGCATGACTATATTTTTCATGCTGATAAAATCTAAAAGTGATAAATGTAACCTTTTCTAGGCAAAAGATTACCCTGAAAAAATATCAGTGAAAGAAAAATCATCTCTAAATTTTACGCATCCACATTGTGGAACAATGTACTTTCTTACAAAAATGGTGATTATACCATAATAGGAAGAGGCCATTATTGACCAACATTATCATATGCTGTTATGTTAACATCATCACTGAGCAGTGGCATCACTAATTCATCTTCACACTTTTTAGTCTTGCCACAGGTTCATGTTTTACTAAATAAGAATGCAGAGAAATATAATGTTGTATGAAGACGATAGAAATAACCTAGCCAAACCAAAGGAATGCCAAAATCAGTGCCCAGGAGGGAAATTAAAGAAATCCATTTATTTTTTTGAAATCTGGAACATGTCAATATATTCATTTTCTTTGGGTAGGGAAGGGGAAGGAGATGCAAAGAAAATATTCATGAGCTCAATCACCCAGAGACACATCCAGATTAAAAAAGGTAGACTTCTCCTGTAGTTTTAATTAACAAGGCACTGACATTTTACCTTCAAATCAACAAGCTTAGGTTTTCATACTGGAGCCTGACAACCCTTTTACATTTTCTCCCTGCTACACTCATTTGAAGGATTTACTGTTTCTTCAAATAGTTCATGGAAGGGGGAAAAAAAGGACTGTAATGTAAAGGGGGAAGAGCACCTTATTAAACCACCTACTTCACATGCTAAGACAGTAAATATCCCACGGAATGAGAAGCCTGTTCTGGATTTTGGATTAGACAGTCCTACAGTGTCAGATTTTTGAAATGGAGTCTGCCAGTGCAGGGGGCACACCAGGTCACTGCACTAGCACGTTCATGGCTAGAAGGATACTTCAATCAAGCACAAGCCCAAATGACTAAAGGGAAAAATCTAAATTGATAGTTCTAAAGGTCATGAGAAATAAATTCAGGTTCGGAAGGAAAGTAATCAAAAAGGCTCAGTACGGAAACGTTGTCATTCCTCAGCTTAATGAGTCCTTTACAAGAGTAAATAAGGGGAGAAGGATGAAAGTAATTGCTAGTCATGTGTTGAGCTAGCTGTGTTTTTGGTGCCTCCTAGGATGGCAGTTGGTAGAATGGCTAGCTGTGATTTGGAGGAAGTTGTTATTGGTGGTTTTCATTTTGAGTAATCCTTCCCTGGCTTCAGCTACAGAACATGGCCTTTTTGGGGATGTATAACATCAGCATAAATAATTTCACTCGAGCCAAAAATGGGAAGAGTGCCCTTTTTTTCCTCCCCTCACCCACCCCTTTTTTAATTTGCTTGGATATTTCTGTGCCTTAAAAAGGGTAGAAAATACAAAAGAGATTGGAAATAACCCCATGTGAACTTCACTCAGATAAGTAGCAGTGACTTGTTATATTTCTTGGGTTTAGCCCTGTTCTCTTTAGAAAATAGAGATTGTTTGTGCCTACATATAAATAAATACCCCCTGGCCCTTGTCGTTTGGACTGATGTTATGCTGTTCTTACTCTGTCAGACAGTCTGTTCAAGACTGGGAATAAAATGAGCCAAGAAAACCATGAACTATTTTCGCTTCCTGAGGAAAATGGATATATCAAACACTGAGGTGCATGGATATTTCTTTTTCTCAGGCTTCCATTGACAGATGAAATTTATTTGGTTTGGCTATTTTCATTTATTCAGAAGAATGGCAGAGGTGGAAAATGACAGCCAGGAAATGCTAGACAGCATTGAAGTGCCTGGTTAGAGGTAAATCTTCAGCTGATACAAGCTGGCAAAGCTTTAACAAGATAATGGAGCAGGACCAGCTTTTGCCAGTGGAAAGGCTATCATTTCTACAGATGGGTAAGTTTTACAGCCAGTTGACTCAGATTTTCCTGCCTGAAGGTGGTACCACCTCTCTATACTCTGTAGTACTTTGTGCTATGTGGTGTGGGATAATGATATGAGAGGGCTGCAACTTCATCTGCAGAAATCACTGGAAAGTTGCCTGGAAGCAACTGCAAGTCCCTGATGAACTGTTTTGAGTGGACACTGTATTAGCTTTCTAATCTAAGGGACAAAATGACAACTCAAGTAACAAGAAGTGCTTACAATGAGGGGCATGTCTGCCCTGTTTCTGCATTAAACTCCGGTGGAGTGCAATATAGTATTTCTTCTACATTAATTACAAGTTGCACCATCTTTTTTCTAAGCAAGTACACAGAGATGAACCCTCTCCAATGGCATCATAATTTTTCTTGCATGTGACAATGACCTTTAAAAGTGAAAACAAAAGAGAAACCTGACAAGCCCTGCAAGCTGCACACCATTTACACAAGAACTCTGTAGAATTTACTCTACCTGTGCCATCTGCTTATGCTAGTATCTAGAGGGCTATGTTCATCGGAGAAAGGGCAGAGTTGACAGAAAATGGTTTTCTTCATTTCAGAAAAAGATTCATAGAGAATAGTTGGGTCTTTTTCAATCTAGTGTCACACACCTTCTCTTCTTGGATAAGGTCAGAATGAGATCGAATGGAAAAAAAAGATGTGACATTTCATGAGATTCCGACACTTGAAATGTTCTTCTCCATATCAGTTTGGAATGAAAATTTAAACACTACTGTAAAGCCTGATTTCTGAAATATTTCAGTGCAAGCCCATCAAAAGAAATTTAATTTAAAATGCTTTTACTTATTGTCCTGAATTTCACAAAAAAACTCAGAGATGCTTGATTGCCATGACATAAACATTGCCGTAAAAAAGTCCAAATGGAAAAGGGTCAAATCAACAATTTGGGGGGGCATTACTGATTCAAACATTTTGATTGTGTTGAAATGAAATGTCAGCATGTTTGATGACTTCTCATAACTACTGAACAAAATTGGTATGTCCTTCCTAAATGCATCTCTTTCCTGAAACGCACTCTCCAGCAGAAACCAGGTAAACCACCAACCTATCCCACTGGCTTGTTGGCCGTGTGTCAGACAGCTAAATCACCTTACCCAGCACAGGTGTGGACCAATAGTAGGTCATTCCCTGCATCGTTCAGACCTGCACAGCATGCTCTTCTGCCTGGAAATCGTTTATTCTGGCACCCAAAAAGCTATCTGATTACCCAGCAGAAAAGATCTTCCTCACCTTAGCTGTATTAACATTCCTAGTGCATTGATTTTCTTCCTTCACATTTTTGCACAGGTTTTTTGTCTGTTACCTAACTTGCTTTCATTTTCATAGGAACAACACAATCTTTTTATTGAGATACCTCCTAAAACTCACTGTTTTCCATGACTGCAACGATCACAAACCATGCCTGAATATCAACATGCTTTCTTTCCATGCCACTTCTGAGAGTGAGATTAAGAAATGGAAAACAGAGAAGGAAAAATACAGAAGCCTCTCTATTAATTCCTTCCTCAAGCTTTCCCAAGGCATCTTATTTTATCTGTGTGGGGTTTTATGATTAATTCTCCCCACAGCAAGAAACTTCTTTACTCGCATTGAAGGCAGTACAGAATATCTCACCTAAGAGTAACAATATACAATAGCAAGTCTGTTTTTTAATTTTGAAATACCAGCAAGCTCACTGACTCCCAGGATTTTGTTGTCCTCAGCTGTCAAAAGACTGTAATGATTTTTTCAAACTTAAAAAAAAGAGTTACAATCAGAGTTTCCTGCTTTAGTCACTCCTATACATCACTAGTGTCATTATATGTAAAAAACCTAAATAAAAATAAAGATGATGAGGAAAGATGAAGGACAACTTTGGAAGGCCAATCCAAACTATTTAGTAAGAAAATAAGGAGAAAAGATTTGCAACTTTTTGTCCACAAAGTTTCTAGAGGACATCAGTAAGAACTTTCTAATAAAATGCCAGCAGAGACAACAGTATTAAGGCAGTACTCAACCTGCTGCTCACAGACAAGGAAGAACTGATGGCAAATGTGGCTGTAGAAAACAGTTTGGGTTACAGGAGCCACAAAATTATTGACTTCAGGATCCAGAGGATGCCTGGAAAGGGGAGCTGCAGAGTTAGGACTCTGAACTTGCAAACTTTGAATTTGTTAGAGAATTTCTAAGCAGAATCCCCTGGAAAGTAACCATGAAGGTGATAGGTGCCTTGGAGAGTTGGGTTGATTTTATAAAGAAAACTTCCTGAGAGTTCAGGAAAAAAAATATGTTGGACAGAAATAGTGGGAATTTCAGTGAAAGGTCCACTTGTCTGAGTACAGAACCCCTTGGTGAATTAAGATGCAAAAAAAGAGCATACAAGAAGTAGAAATGAGGACAAGCAACAAAGAAGGCTGTAAAAGCATTGTTCCAGCACTTAACAACAACATTAGAAAGGGCAGTACTCAGATGAAGCTAAAAATAGTTAGGAACATACTGGGTAACAGGAAGAGATTTCATGGGATTGCTCAGAACAAAAGTTTGGAGAAGATATTGGTCCACTGACATGCGGGAAAAAACAACCTCACAATGGCTGATACAGAAATGACTAAACAATTTAACGCCTTTTTTGCCTCAGTGTTCACAGCCAAAGCCTGGTCCCAAACATTTCACATATCAGTCCAGTCTGGGAGGCAGAGGGGCAGCCAGTATGGCTAGTGATGATGTAAGGAAGTTGGATATATTCAAATCCATGGGACCAAGTGGGTTCTAACCAAGGGTACAGAAAGAGATGACTGATACACTGCCCACCCTACCGTCTATGAAAAAAAGATGGGTGAGGTCTCTGATATTTGGAAGAAAGGTAACAATATGCCCATTTTTAACATAAATGAGAATCCAGATATAGGCTGATCAGCCTTACCCCCAGCCCTGCAAACACAGGACAAAAAGATAATCAGAAACAGTCAGGATGGGTTTACCAAAGGCAAACTGAGGTTGGTGAACCCGATTGCCTTCTACAATGAAGCAGCTCTGTGGGTATGGGGAGAGTCGTGCATGTCATATTGCTCACCTTTCATAACACTTTTGACATTGTCTCCGACAGCCTCCTGGGCAGAAGGATGAGTAATCTTAGGCTGGACAGACTGCTAGATGGGCTGTGAATTTGTCCGGACCACCGAGTACAGAGGGCAACATCCATTTGGTGGCTGGTGACAAGCAATCTACTTCAGACATCATAAGTGGGACCAGTGTTGTTCAATATATTCGCTGCTGATGTATATGGTGAGCCAGAAAAGAAGTCCCAGAAAATGCCATCCTTAATGAGAGGGAGTGGCTGACACCACAGATCACAGAGCTTCAGTCCAGAGGGACCCTGGAAGGCAACAGAGCATCACAAAGCTGTGCTGTCATTTTATGATTGGACTCATGCATTGATTTTTGTAATGTTAAGAATTCAAATAATGTTGGCATTATTTGAATTCTGATGGACTATGTTACCAGCTTTAATATGTGATCATTACGTTTATTATTGTCTTTCCAGTTTAGCTTGTAATTTGGCCTTATCAAAGTTTTGTCACACTTTAACCATTTTTTGACCAAAATTAGACAGCACTTTCTGCATTTTCTTGTGTTTGCTTTTGCACCAAAATGGGTTTTGTGAGGACAATTTTTCTTGGTTGTAGTACCATTGTGAAAAATAGCATTTTTAGATTCTGTGCATCAAGCTTGCTCTTTTCAGAAACACCCAGTTGGTCTGTCTCCCCATGTAGCTGTCTATTGCCACACATCTAATTGGCTCCCAGTTTGTCAAGGTGAACTTTTACAATGTCAAACTAATTTCTGAAAATGTGTATTGTTTCCTTTAAAAGCCTGAAGAGACTGGAATGAATTCTGTATCAGCTGCCAACGTTTTTCTACATAAAAGAATAATCAACACATCAATAATAATCAACATTAATAATCAACATTAACTTGCCTTGTGGCTTGAAGCCAGTAAAGAATTTAAGCATGTATATAAACTTAAACGTATAAGAAGACTCATTCAGTAAGAGCTCTAATCACATACTTGAGTGTTTTGCCTTTATGCCATTAACGTCTTTAAGTATGCTCCGTGAGCAAAGAAACAAATCTAGGATTAAAAGCAACCAAATACATGGGAGATAAAAACATTATCAAATAATGGGAGATAAAAACATTATCAAACAAACACAGTACAGAGTTTTTAAGAGTTTTGTTATCAGCCGTGGACAGTTCCCTAATTTCCATTCAGCACATCTCTATCTAAGAAGACTGAATTTTTCTCTTTGAGTAGCATACCATGTCTGAAGCACTAATTTCAGTGTCAACATCAATTACAGGATGTTACCCCAAGTGTTTTGCTATCACTATTATGCTCTAATTATGTCTCTCAATCCTCCTTCTTGGTTTTACGTTATAAATTATAACAACTGACCCTTAATGGATTTTCAATGGTTTTATCACAGATTTCTTGGAAAACATTAAATCCCAATCAAACCATTAAGCAATTTCTTTCATGTCAGTTTCAATCAATTCCTTTCCACCCTTGTTACAGGATCAAACCCACCTTGCCTGTATCTTATTTTACAACAGCTGTAACTGATGACATTTTTAGACTTCTGAGAGGACCAGTCATTATTCCTCAGACCTTTGTTTGTACTCTCAAAGAGTTTTCTCGGTTATGGTTTCTGTTATAAATGCCATTTCTACATCCTCCAAGTGCTGGTTCAAATATCGGGAAATAAATTTGCTCAAGAGGAGCCCAGCCTAACATTTGCAGTCAAAAGGAATTTATCAGATCATGAAATAAACTGGTATAAGAGGGAAAAAAAAAAAAGCCATTATGCTTCTGTAATGGCATTCTGTATTCTGGTAGGAAACTGGCCTTTATTTTTAATAACTGAAGTGTCTAAATCCTGTGTGTGTCTGTGTGTGTGCAAAGAAACACAGAGAAGGACTGTGAGATTTAAAGATGTAACTTTCTCTTCTCATGACATAAGCATTTATCTCACCATTTAAAGTCTTTTACTATTTCAAAACTTAAAGACAATACTCCAGGGAAAATCACAGAAGCCAAAAACTTTCTGTGGATCTAAATAGTGCCAAAATCTTACCTTAAGCATAAAACTGCATTTTACACAAATTGTACAGAGGGCATATCAACGGTAGCATTGATCCACTGGAACTAAATACAGTTTAAAGACATCAAAAAGGTCAAAGAAGATTAGACAGGAACATGGACAGCCTGTAGGGCAAGTACTTTTCTCCCCTTCTGAATAAAAGAAAACTAGGAAATTTCCCTAAAATAATCTTTCATTGCTCACAGCATCAACCTTGGCAGCACCTTCTGAAAATTATGTTCTGTTGTCAAAATAGTAACGATGTCTCTTTAGAAGTTTGTGTATATAACATCAAAATCCTTGTTAAGAACAAGGTGTAATATATTCAGTATTCAGGAATATTGACAAAGTGTGAAAATGAATTTGATTAACTCCAGTAGAACCTAGGCTGTTTGATACAGTAAGCTTTCTTCCCTGACAGTTGAGGCCTATCTAGCAAATAGAGCTGTATCTTTGAAATACCTGCTTTCTGGTACGCTGCCTTAGCAGCATAATGTGTATAAAACATGTCTTTCTTGTGCCAGCAAGAAAAAACTGAACTCTGCTTTTGCTGTTGCAGACATCTCACACCGAGATATAGTAAAAGAATTCAGGGGAGGTATCTCAAAAATACCTACCTATGAAGTTTACTTCTTAGAGACTACCAGGATTATAATGGTATTATTATGTACTTGAAGCTGTATAAAAATGAAGGGAGGCATATTTCCTGCCTTACACACCAAATAATCTCAGAAAGGCCCAGGGCTCTACACAGATCAAGATGCTGTCACATCAGGATGCCCTGCTTTACCTCTAGCTGCAACGTAGAGCAGGCTGGAAAGACAGGGGGTTCCTTCCTGAGCCACAGCCTGTGCCTCTGGGGAATTCTTACGGATTATATCCAATACTCAGGTCCAAGAAGCTTCCAGGGAGACTCTGAATGAAAGAGAGAATTCAATGAACACTGGAATATCTATCAGAATATAGAGATTATATAAAGTCTAACTCATGCATATGACATCCCTGCAGCTCTTACTGGAAACCTGAGCTGTTTCCACATTTTGAGAAGCATGCTGAAAAAAAACAGGTAGCACTCAGAGAACAGACCTAAGTCAGTAACACAAAAGTGCAAAATCCCACTTTTTTTGTGGGATTTTGAAGGGAGTGATTAGGTTATGCCTCAGACTCACCAAAATTGGCATATTCAAAAGCAGAAGTTTCAAGGTAAAAGGCCCAAAGCAGGATGTGTCATGCTGTTACCAGAGGTCGAGCTGCTGGGTATCTGGAAATCTGGTAGATGTCCACTGCTCAGAGTGGTGGGTGACAAAATTCCATAGATAAGCCACACAGTAGTGTTAATTGCATTGTTAAAATGGAGCCGTTCCTATCAAGCCAGTTTTCAGACTAGTACTGTCCTGGATACCACGTTCATCGACAGATACAGGATGCGTGCATTTCACCTGTCAGTTCACCTAACAGGCTGTGAATATACGTTCTTTCCCCTTACGTGCTCACCGTGTGTATGACATGACACTAGCAGGACCACAAAAGCCCTGGGAGGTTGTCAGGCTCATGACTTTACTTTGTGTTTTCAGCAGTAGATAGCTCATCTTCTGGAAGTCCTGACATTTATTTTTACCAGTTAGCCGTGCAGCCCTACTTCTATAACTGGTGAACAACTTGTGTTTGTCAACTGACTGCTAGCTCTGCAGGCAATTAAAGCTGGGACCTGAAAATTATTTCAACTACAATCACAAGCAGTTAGGGAGAGGCTAGAGATTCGTGACAGCAGAATGTGGCAGAAGATGATCTATTTAAGTTTTGCAGACACCTCAGCTGAAAAGGATGTACACATGGGTGTTCACTTCAAGGCATGGATTGATCTGTTTTGTGGCAGCATAACAAACCAGCACCTCTCTCAAGCTGTTATCTTGTTCTCTGATTTCTCAGCTTTTGATATTTTTTCTTTTTTTTTTTTTTTCTTTCTGGGTGGGGTTGTTTGGGTTTTTTTTTTCAATATATGGCCCTAGTGGTTCTGGTTATTAAATAAAATGTTTAAAATTTTGCCAGTGCAAAGATTTCTATGTGAATTTTCAGGTGTCTCAGAAGCACACTGGAAAGTAAAGCTTAAAGAGCCCAGGGGAAACCAAAGCAGCCCATACACCAGTCCTTTACAATTAGCTCCATCTGTTTCGAGGGATGCCTTACTGGGATAAATAACACAGTGTACTCTGATTTAAGGTTGAGACCACACCTCTGTTTACGCTTCCTTAACTTCACTGTGGATCATGTACCCAATTGAAGCCAAAGACAAAAGTCTGATCA
Organism: Eurypyga helias; assembly: GCF_000690775.1. NCBI lineage: Eukaryota > Metazoa > Chordata > Aves > Eurypygiformes > Eurypygidae > Eurypyga > Eurypyga helias. The sequence continues at coordinate 97,280 of NW_010230013.1, read as the reverse complement.
CAACTGAGATGGGGGTCTTACTACCTGGAAACAGGATAAATCTTGTGCAGTCTGGTGGTTACTGCTTTCTTTTCCCTGTGACCTCTTCACAGACATTTTCTATCAGCATACCACAGCAGATGCAGATATATTCATAACTCTTACTTATAAGGATCATAGAATTATGATTCTATGATTCTATTCTATGATTCTATTATTAGAAGAAGCATTAGATATTCAAGTCCTCTCCAGGTTCTCTGTTACAGGGCCAAACATTGAAGAGCAGCTGAATCTGGATTTCACAGATGTTCCAGACCTCTGGAAACTCCAGAAGTGCCAGACATGGGACAAGAACCAGGAGAGACACAGAAATCAGAAGCCTGTATAGACCTGGGACAAAACCAATGTGTTCTCACCACGTTTGTCAAAACAGGTGGACTTACTCAAGACACTCCCTTATTGATGAATAAGCACTTTCTAGGGAAAATTCCTGACCAGATCTCACCTCTATTTCTGTTAGTGCTTTCGGGATCAGTTTTAATGCCAAAAATACTGCTAGAAAAAAAAAAAAAATTCTTATGCCTGTTCTAGTAGACTGTCTACTCTGATGGAAACCATCAGTTAACAAAGCTAACAAGGCATGCATCAGGCACATGTGAATCCAAGCCTGTGGTCTTCTTTCCTATTTAAAACTGCATTAGTTCCCACTGTAAGCTTATGCAGGCTGTAGAACTTGCATGGATGAAATATAAGAAGTATCTTCCATTCTTCTTGCCTAGAATTTGAACTTGTACGGAAAATCACGCTGTCAGGAGTCAGTGTTCACAAAGGAGACAGAGGAGTCCTGTAAAAAAAAAATATATAACTTTATTTGAATAAAGGGAGAGTCCACGGGACATATCTCTCAACCTACAGAGGGACGCAGCCCCCTTTTATCCTACTTCTCCAGGCCGCAAGAGACCCTCCTCTTTTCCCCATTGGCTGAGGTACTCTGAGTGTACAGACTTCCCGATCTTCTGCCTGAGACTTTCAAGACAAAAATGTTCTTTTAGCATAATCAAGATATTCATGGGTTTTTTAGATATTCCAGATATTCAGGTAGTTAATACATTTAACACATTCGGGGGATAAGACATTCAAGTAATTTACATATTCAGGAGATCATGTAGTTTCGATATTCTCTCTTATCTGAAGCCTGAGTTCACACAGGCTTCTTTTGTCCCTTGTCCTGAGCCTGGGTGTGCACAGGCTTCTTTTGTAAAGACACGAAACTAGTGCTCCTCTCAAGCTGTTAAAGAAACTAACTGTACTCTAACTATGTTCTAGCTTAAATCATATTTGACAGTTTCCAAGGACGTGCTTGTTCAAGGCCCAGACAATGCACAGGAACACATCTTCTCTTTTATAATGCCCACTGTGCTCAAATAATGGCTGCAAAATACATTTTAATTAATGTTTTTAATTGTCTTTTTTTAACCCTTCATGATATCCTGTGTTCCAGCAACAGAGAAAACTAATTAAACTGAAGCTGAATGAATTTCTTCTTAGTGAAGGTTGTCTTATTAAACTGTAGTCATGAAGCTGTTGAATAGGTGCCTGAATTTCCACACCACAAGTGAAGGACGAATTATTATTCTGTTCAGCAAATTATTCTGTTCAGCAAAAGTATATGGTGCATAGGTAACCAAGGTCAACAGTTTATGTGCAGGATGATAGTCATAAGGCATAAATGTTAAAATTTCAGTATTGTCATACAAAGGAGGATTTAAGAGAGATTCTTATTTTGCTATGCCTGCTGTGTTTTTCTTTGAATATTTGGGAAAACATGGAAATAACTAGGTAGACTAACTTCAGATTTGAATGGAAATTGAAAGAGCAGAATCCTGGCTAAATCTTTTCTCAGTCAGGCTTTTGCTATCCCTGAGCTGCAGGTGAAAGATGAAAAGTATTTAACATACCATTCCAAGGTATGCCATGGGAGACCTTATCTTGAGTTGTCTCAGAGCTTGCCAACAAAGCTGTGAAACTTTCTGGTGGCTTGGGAGCAGCAATTGCCTGCAGGCCTGAATAGGTAAGGGCTATACGGCCTACCAACAGATGCAAGTAGCCTCTGGAGACCAGTTCGAGCAAGGACAAAGAACAATGACATCGCTTCATGGGGGGTCCAGACACAGAGGACCCCAAGCCTGCCAAAGCATAGTGGTCCTGTGCAGCCCATGGGATCAGCTGCTGAGAGCGTGCGTGCGCAGGAGTCAAACAAATACCCTATAAAAGACTGTGAGACCAAACCGCGATAAGGAACCCTTCCCACTGAAGACTATGGACCAACGGGATGCTGCTGGATCCATGGTGGTGACTATCTCTTGCAATTCTATCCTGACTGCTTGCTAAATTTTCCCACTTTTCTATTTTCTCTCTCTCCTTTCGCTACTTTCTTACAACAAAAATAAACTCCTTTGTTAGGGGCATCTGACCTCGTTTGTGTCTTAATCGCACTCTGGGTACAACAACGAATCCCCCCCTTCCCGGCATAACCAGGCCGGGACATATGCCTTATATATAACCTGACATCCAGTGCAAACCAAAACTGGGTGTCCACTGAGATTTTTTTCCTTTCTTACAAGATAACAGCATGAAGCCATTCCTTAAAGTGAAAGGTAATAAATGTATATATATCAGAAAGAAACATTTCCCTTAAAATGCATGACTGGACTGTCAAACTCATTTACCACCAAATTTTACTTAGCTCAGGCGCAGGAACTTTCTAAAAGATTCAAAAGACTCAGACTATTTTGGTGATGTATAAGAATTTTCTTACAGTGAAAGAATAACAAATAATATAATGGAGAGAAACATTTTTATTTTGAGTGCATAAAATAAGGAGTTTCAGAAAAGTCCCCCCAGCAACATTCCCTGATTCATTTTATATTGTCTTCTGAAAATATTGGCGCTCAGCACAGCTAGGAAGAAGCCACTGAATTAAAGACCACTTACTCAGATCAGGCTGGTGTTTCCTGCATTGCTGATATCTGTCTTTTTATGTCTTTCTGGTCAATTCACACATTGTTGTTAGTGGTATTTCTGTCTTACTCGGTGGTTTTCAGTTTATGGTAGGTGGACTCCTGGGGTCCACACACTGCTTCTGAGGGACCTCAGAAGTTAGCCACCGCAATATGCTCACGCTTGTTGTGCCTCCTGTGGCAAGTTCTTAGGAGGCTGCAAGTAATCACAAAGCTAAAAATGACTAATTGAAATGAATAGATAGGTATGGTATGGTTTAAAATTCCCACATCTGTATTGATCAGCTAAGGGAGTAGCAACTCTACTTTATCATCTGTGGAATAGTATTGCTTGCTTACTGGCTAGGATATTAAACTACCTTATTATATTAAATATATTACATATTTGGGAGGTTTTATTCCTGTGAAATTCCTATGCCTGAAACAGTTTTATCCACACATTTCTAGCAACACAGGTATTAACTGCACGTTAGCCAATTTAATTTACTCACTTCTAAAAATGCCTAGGATAAAAGTCAAAGAATGTTCTATAGGCAAGAAAAAAAGAATTTATATTTCTTTTTTTTTTTCCCTTGCTTTTTTCTCTTTGATTTATTTATATTGTTGCTCAAAATGACTACTTGACAGATGGCAACCGATTCCAGAGCTGAGAAAGCCAGGATGTGCACTCTGTATTTCAGGCAATAATGTAGTAACAAGAAGTCTGGCAGCCTTGGAACGGTATAACTTGGAGTGGAAGGCCCTGGACAGATAAAACTGGCCTAAGCAAGTGCGTTTAGCAGTACAGAGGGAGTGTGAGGGGAAGCCTTGTGCATTTTGCTCTTGCGATTTGCTGTGTCTGTGAAAAACTGCTGGACTCTATGGTCTTTGGATGAAAGAATATAATTCAGGTGAGGAAAATAAATAACTATTGTCAATGAAGAATGGGCAGAAGTAGAATAGACAGACACTTCATCTAAATAATGACAGAATTGTAATTTTTAACCTGGTCACATTAAAGGCAGAGTCTGTTATTGTCTGTGTGCAGGAGACAGTCTTAGATAGACTTGTAGCAGCTTCATCTGAGATTCAGAGCCTGCACTCCCTTCAACATGAGCATTTTAATTTAGGTGCAAGTGTCAGCTTAGGTCTCAGAAAGAGACACACAGCCAGAAGAGAAAGGAAGCACAAGATCAGGTTGGACTTGAGCTGCCTAGCTGAAGGATTCAGAAATTACCCCTCTGCCTTTTTTCTGTGTTCAGAATTTTTTTTTTTTAAATTGCCTTTTCTATATTCTTCATCTGATTTCCCTATGGAAAAAAAAGTAATCAGTCTGCAAGTAATCACAGTTATTGAAAAGGAAAAATATTTTTGCTTTTTCTTGAAAATGTGCAGGACTATCACCAAGGACACCAAAATGATTTTCACCCCCTTTCACCATTACTCTTGTTATAACTGATGGATATTTCTCATTTACACCAGTGGCTGTGAAAAAATAGTCAGGCCAATATGGTTCTGATGCTCTAAGTTATTTCAGTGGATCTGATGGTCTTATGAAAAATAATAACCATTGTAATAAAGGAATTCAGACCTCTACTCAGTGTAACCCAGCAAGGCTCAAAAGACATCACTGCAACCATATGTATTCACTCCAGGGGATTTGGTGCAAGATTATAGTTCTAACGTGTTAATACAAAGTTTTTAAAGGCTTTTTCTCTAATCTGATGTTTATTCTAAACTGAATAAGGAAGTTGTGTGCAGATTAAATGGCATTGTGCACTGCACTGTTGTCCCTATTTAATGATTCTCGGTACCAGATCCAGCTGCAGAGAGTCAGTTCCTTTGCAATCAAAGAGATAGTGTGATGAAACTCTAAACTTTAAGGGTCTTTATTGACAGCAGTGAGATACAGCACTGAATTCATCACTGAATGAATGGCAATTAAACGTATCTGTTTCTCCAGACAATGAGTATGTTAGGAAGAGGAAAAAGAGACTTTGCACAGAAACTGAGGGTAAAAAAGTTTTCTATTTAGAAAGGAAATTATATGGCAGTGTTGCCCAAAATGACTGGATTTAATGAAAAAGCCAGAAAAATTTTGCTTTTCTGGAGCATCTTTTTTTTTCCCCAGGGAACGAGTGTCTGTGTACACTTCACAGATATGTCCATTAATGTGATAAATGCTTGAGACTTACACTTGTTACTACTTTCTTCACCTTCATCTTCAGTGTCTATAATAAGAAGGTATTGATGAATATGTGTATCATATGTATATAAACATAGGTTGAAAAATGTTAATCTGATTACAGTCTCAGAAAAGCTTGTCATATTCACTCTGCTGTCAGAAAGGAAATAAGTGCACACAAGCATAAATATTTTATTCTTCTGGTGCACCTGTAATTAAAATAAAATAGAGAATGCTAATTTGTGCTTTATATTACTATCATTATGAAAACATGAGCTGGGATTTTGGGGAGAGTTTTTCTTCTTGTTTTGTTCATTTGGGGGTTGTGTTTGGGGTTTTGTTTGGGTTTTGGGTTTTTTTTTGGGGGGGAGGTGCAGGGGATGGTTTGTGAAGGTATTCAATTCATTAAACTAAAAAGGAAGAAATTAGATTGTAAAGTAAATGAGATATTTTCCTACCAGGCTGTGACTTCAAGTTCAAAGGATCATGAATACATAGAAGTGGCTCCAAACACAAGGAACAATCACTGGTAAAGGGGAAAAATCACTGTCTGGTCTGGATGAGGTCCAGTGATGCACTAGCTGCATTACCTGAGGGTTTTTTCCAAAAAAAAAAATATTGCATTGACTAGATCTAGTGAACTTTACACTGCAGGGTATCAGTGGACTTCTACTCACTACTGGTGAGGTCTTCCCAGCCAATACAAATGCAAATGCCTGCAGAATGTTTCAGGGCTTATGGAGGGGTCTGGGCAGGGTGCTGGGAGCATTATATCAGGACCTGTAGCAGAGGTTCACGGGGTACATGCCACATGCTATAAGTATACACCGATGTTGTACCCAAAACAGCAGTTAACTGTGCCTACATTGTGCAGTGGGGAGGTATGATTTAGTTTTTCCTCAAGAGGACCTTAACTTGCTTTACAGCCAGTCCTCCCTCAAGACTCAGGGACCTTCTATGAAAGAAGTACCCCTGAGGTTTTGTTCCTAAGCTGCTTCAGAGGAAGGTTTCTGAGGCTACTGTGGCTCAGTACGACACCCTGAGCTACTGAGGCTGAGGGCACGCATGCACTAAATACAGTCAAACCAACCAGTTGCCAAGCAGACAAATCCTCCATGCAATGTCTTGCAAGGAGCAGCACCAGCATCTCCGGCAGTGACAGTGACCCTGCCATGCTCGTGCCTGCACAAGTCTCTGCCTTCCTGCTCCATAGAAAAAGTAAATGCTCTTGTGGCATTCAGGCTATGAGCCAAGTGAGACCCCTGCAAGCCAGACAAGAGCCATGACACTCCCAGTGTGCTCACCCTCCCATTTCCTACACAGGATCCCTCCTCCCTGACACCCAACACAGGGGACTGGCAGTGTGACTGTCTGTCACACCTGCCCCAGTGGGGACAAAACTGGTGGCAAGCCCTCCAGAAAGTCACCCTGGATGCAGTTTAATATGTTCTCCCTGCTGGCAACCAGATTCAGCAGAAAACTTGGTCACATATTTATCTTCAGCTCATGCATCCTGTAGAGATACACAGTTTCTTCAGTCCACCTCTATTCAGAAATTTCTATGTCTTAAACCTCCAGGAAAAATCAGCTGGCAGGAGGCTGTGCCAATATTACAAAAGCAGGGGTAAAATACATATTTTGAGTGGCTGTTATATCAGCTGTAACATGTCCACATTTCCTTCCTCACCAAGAGGAAAGCCATTGAGCTCCACCCCTTCTGACAGGACTGATGTGTAGAAAATGTTCAGAAAGGCCACTTGGGCATTGGTCATTGAAGTCACAGCCTGGAACAAGCCTAGGACGCAGCGCAAGCTCTTGGTGCTCACATATTCATCATCTTCTTGTCTTACGTAAGTGCCCAGGCTGGCCTCTCCAAATGCCCCAAGACCGACCCTTCAGAAATACCTTATTTAGCCTTGATGAAGTATTTGTCTGACTGTAAAATGTTATAGCCTGATTCATTAATGCCTGTGAGATGCATTTGGGTGGAAGGGATAATGGAAACATATAAGGAGCAAAAAATGTAAGGTCTGCTACAACACAAAATCCTGCTGCACACATAAGGCTGGTCGTACGCTTAGTATGACTGAGCAGCTTCATCTGCTCAGACTGCAGGAGAGTCTGTCACTGAGCAAAGACTCAGATGGAGCAAGGAAAAGCATTTCAGGTTCAGCCAAGACCAGACAGGTTTTATCAGCTTGTGCAATAATATTTTATGGTGACCCTACCCTGTCTAGAGCATTTTTAGCAGTGTTTCCTCCTGGACATACAGGAGACAAGACTGGAACAGCCATCAATTCCTGCCTGGCCTCAGCCTCACTTTGACATCAGCAGTACTGAGGTAGTGGCTGTCGTGCCTTGTGAGTTAATTTCAGAATTCCCACCACATCACTCTTCTTGACATAGAGGATGACCCTCATTCCCACAAAGCAATTATAAAATTCACTGCAGCTTCACACCGTGTTTGAACTCAGAGCTAAATTAGCAGAACAAAAGCATAGATGAGAGGCAAGACCATGGTGATAATTTCTCCAGAATATAAACCAAACTCACCAGCCCATGGTAATTGCTGGCCCCACTGCAACAGCATTAAAACTTGGGGATGCTTCCAGGTATGGCAGAAGTCCTGAATGACAAAGAGAAGCATCCTGTGCCTTTTGCCTTCTCCTTGAAGCACCAACCAGAGTGATTCCTAAACAGATAGGAACTGCTTCCACACAGCTACTTCGGTCATCATCTGCCACTGTAAGAAGACAGCCTAGGATGGAAAAGACCTGATACCTACCAAGGAACTAGAGCTAATGTGCATATGGGAGATCAGGCACAATATAGCACAAGATATATCCCTGCACTTCCATGATTTCTACAGTGTTTCAAGAACTGGGTAATGATCCTAGATGAAATCTTAGGAAGTCCCAGAAGGGAGTGCATCTGCTCCCCACCACAAAGCCTCCCTGGTGAGTATCTGCACTGCCCATGTAATGGGCCCATGGGTCTGGTCAAGCAACCCAGGGTACAAGTCCACATGGCCGTCTGAACACTTTTAACCCAAAACCTTGATTAAGACCATCAATTAACTCCAGATGAACCATCAAACTGCTCTTCAACCTTGTCAGACCTCAGCCACTGCCTTGCCATGGCTCTGGAACTGGACCAAGAAAAGCAAGGTAGGTCTGGCTTTGAATTAACAGTCCAGCAGCGAAGCAAATCTTCAGAGCAGTTTTTCCTCCATTTCTTTATGTCAGGCTACCAAGGCATGTATTTTTCTTTGGTTTATTTCTTTGCACTAAAATTTTAGGCTTACTCCAGCAAGGAAAAAAAACGTTAAGGAGCACATGAAAGTAATTTGAAGGAAAGCAGCATAAGGAGGAAACAACTTCCAGAGATTAACACAAGACTGCTTTAGTCCTTTTTCTTCAAAGTTTTTATGAATCTGTAATTTCATGTTTTACTTTATATTACAGAGTGACATTTTGTGCTAGCATATTGTTTCCTTTTAATGGCCTCAGTATGACTCGCTGTGACTTTTGCACAGAGATTTTGCTGTTAGGAATTTGTTATTCACAACTCAGCAAGAGTGACTTTGGTTATCTTCTGGAACGCATCCTGATTCCCAGCTAAATGCTTCTAAAAGGAGAGCTGAGACAGACACGTCCACCCTGTGCAGCAGCACTTGAGATGGAAAGGGCAAAGACTGCAGCAGCCCAAGTGATCTTGCAGCCGTGCAGCGCAATACCCCAGGCAGAAGCCCTGCTCAGGGAACCTTGTTGGCGTGACTCCAATATGATCAGGTATAAGCCAGCAGTTCTATGGGTTACTGCACTGTGCCTTGGGACACTGCGGGCTGGGTGAATTGGGAAAGTGCTGGGCAGGACAGCAGTTGTCATTGCATGGCCAAGCCATGCCATGGCTGCTGGGACCTGTTTGCAGCTGTCCTACAAGCTCCTCCAAGAGCTGCCTTGCTGAAACTGCCTTAACCAACGGGTGCATGTCTCGGACTGTTATCTTTAATAAAGCCTTCTACAACATTAACATTGACTTTGACACTGTCAAAACATGCTCATTCCTTATTCCAACAAACACTGTGGAGCACTCACAGGAATAGCACAGAAACCTGTAGAGAAAAGTGGCTGTCAACCTTTTCGTAACATAAATCCAAGTCATATCAGAAAGCTGTTGACTAGATTACGCTTAGCTGTAAAGACAGGTAATTGCCACTTGCCTGGACAGCAGTCACAAGCCCACCATGTTGCCATACCTGTGACCCAGAACAACATGAAATGTGCAAAATGACCACCACCTCTGCCACCCGGGGTCAAGGTGGGTCTTGCTGCTATTCACAATAAAAAAGAAATGTAAGCACACTACCCATGTTATCATACTAAAAGCCTGAAAGGATACCAAAACTGACTGTATAAATCCCAGAAGCAGGAGGTGCTTTTCTTGCAAGGGAAATAAATGCTACTGGTGCCCAAACCAGCCCAAAGGTTCCTGGTGAGGAGCCACCGTTCCCCAGCACCTTGTTCCACAACAAGCTTCACCTTTTGCTGGTGTCTTTTGGGAGCTGAGTCTTTTAAGGCCCAATGTTCCCAGGCTAGCCTGGAGTGTCAGAGAAAATGATATTTTAATGCTATAGTACAGTCTAGCCTTAGGAAGATGAAATATGGCATCCTTTTCTCCACACCTTCATATATAAATTAGCTAAAGGCAAAATTTTCCTTTCTCAACATTCTTGCCTGTGGCTGACTGAATTTGACATTATTTCATTGTTATCAAGGTTATATATATTTCATGTGGGCAGAAAGACCAAGATGATGGAAAACATGGGATTTATAGTATTTGATGGCACACAGGCATCCAAACATGGGTCATAAAACAGAGATGCCCAAGGCAAGCTCCTGTGCCTCTTGAGCTCTTTCTATTTCCATTCCTCTTTTTTAAACAGAAATATTACACCTCTTTCCCAGGGCACTAGCCATGTTAGTGTCATTATTTAGTAGGAACCATGAAGACACTTGAAAAAGACCTGTGTTCAAAAAAGATAAAGATTTTTTTCCCAGTCCGGTTCTCTGTTCCACATGACATATAGCAAAGACAGAGGAAGAAAACAATAAGTTAACTCCATTTGTCCTCAGTCCCAAAGGGTCTCTCTCACTCATCCATACTTTCTTGAGTCTACAGCATCATGTGGTATTTCCCAACAAGCCTATTTTTATGTCAGTCAGATAAACACTAGCCTTAAAACTTTTACATCAGAGGGATTTTGCATCCTGTTTGATTCAAAGAGCACAGATGTATGAAACATTCAGGCACAAGCTCAGCCTCATGGGCAGGGGTAAAACTGAGCCAGAGCTGAGTTCAAACAACGCCGATGCCTGAGTCATGTATGCCATACAAACCTGCTCTTAATCACAGGCTTCCTGCCCTTCTGTTTGTC
>NW_010230013.1:0-86655 GCF_000690775.1 Eurypyga helias | reverse complement strand
TTTAAACAGCTGCAGCTCACTCTTTATTTGCATTTTGGGGATCGTTAAGTGCTACCAAAAGCAGAAACATGGTTGTCTCCCTAATTAACTCTTCAGGTGAGCACTGGAAGTGGAAAAGACTTTTACAGAAACCTGCAACAATGCACAGAGGGAACCTGCCTGTGCCCGCCGGGAGGGGAGCAGCCCAGACCCCAGCTGCCTCCCTAATGGCTCGCCCCGATTAGAGGCTGCCCGCAAGAAAAAAACATTTCTCCTGGTTTTGTTTCTTCCCCCTGGTGGGTGAACACAGAACCCACTTCCAGGACCACAGCTTTCTGGGGTGACATGAAGGATCCCTAGTTCACATCAGCTGGCCCAAAGTGGACACACCACTTGCCTCACTCCATCCCACCCTCCAAGGGTGGTGAAATATAGGTCGGGCCATCGACACTGTCAGCGCAGGTCCCACCACCCCGGGAGTTGAGCCTTGATGCACAGCTCAAGGACCACCTGCAATTTGTGTGTATTTTTCACTGAAGGGCGTTTCACAAGGCCTTTTCTTTTCTTGTGCATTGCTTTGCATTTTTGTATTGATGGTGGTTAGCAGAAACCTAGCAGAAAAACCCATAAAAGACAAAAGCTATAAAAGGAAACCCCTTAAGTTGTCAGTTACTTCTAAATCTGTGACACAGCATTTCCCTTCAATGCTGACAAAATCTCTAGACTTATAAAAGATTGATTCACTACATAGAGATTACTTCACTGTTAAAGACTTTTAATTTTTAATTTTTTGTGAGGGTTATGTTATAACCTTTATATTAGGGTAGAACCTTACCTTAAGTCTTACCTTACCACTACTTTGCTTTTTGGGATTTCTTCACCTCCTCTGTAACTGCAACATCTGCTGTTAGAAGAGAAAAATTTTGCTGTTTCTCACTTTTGAGCTGAGGTCAAATTGGTTTGGGTTGTTTGTTTATGTATGTGTGTGTCTGTGTGTGGCTATTTTTTTTTTAATTTTATTTTGTTTTTTAAACAGGCTACCTACCTGTCTCAGTATCCATGGCAACAAATCTCTGGTTAATGATTCCCTAGAAATTCACTGCAGAAGCTTTATTAGTTTTACTAGTTTTTCCAAGAACTTGTGAAAGAAGCTTCCTTAAAATAAAAAAGATCCACCCTAAACTTATGAACCAAGCAATCCAAGGAAAGCCAAAAACTAAACTTTTTGAAGTCAGTGTTCAATGAGGTTTGGTTTGGGCTTTGTTTCTGTTCTGTGGGAAGGAGGAGTATGTAAAATTGAATATCACAAGAAGAACTGAGAACACTGGCTAGAATTGGTTTAGAATTTGACCAGCTATCAGAAAATAAAGACTAAGAAAACATAGACAATCCTTCATAGGATGAAAATATTTTGTATCAAGATTTTGTATTAATACTGGTTTATGTAATATATTTACAGTGCTCCAGAAAACATGAAAGTATTTGTCACAGCAGCACTACAATCTTACAGGATTATTCAGGTTAATTGTGCCAAAGTACCTCCATCTACATTTTCCCCCCAGCATGGGCAGCTCCCCTCTACAGGGCCCAAGGAAGCAAGAAGGCTAGATTGTAAGAACACCAGACAGTCTGGTCTCTGCAACAATTAGTATTCACATCTTTTCCATCAGATGGCTATGGTTTATCCAAACTTAAGCAATGCTGGACCAACAAGAATGCTCCACCAAGACAAATTGTCATTACTGGGGCCAAAGCATAGGGTCTGTAGAACTTCACAGGACAGAGGATGTTAAAAATTAGAGAAATAATGTATTTTTTCCTCATCTCTTCTCTCAGCAAAAAAACTTATAGCTCAAGTACATCCAAACAATGTTGCCTCAGGTACATAATCAACGTGAAAAAAAATCAGTTCAAACAGGTAGAGTTTAACTAAGATAAAAACAGCTGTACATACAGTTTGGTAAGTGAAAGTACGATAAATGTAAATATTGCAAGTAATTACAGGACATGTAATAAATTTACCCAATGTAACAGGGATGCAATGCAATTATACAAGAGGAAAGGGAGAAAGCTCCTTTAGCTGATACAAGTTGTTTCTCTTCTGGTTAGTATTGACTGTGTAACTACTGCTTTAGTTTTTCCCAAAAAGTCCCCTTAAATTTCAATAACTCAGTAGAAATATTTAATCCAGCAGGAAAACTTTATTTCTCACCATACGTATAATTAGTGTCTTTAATGGCCTCTTATGAAAGCCTTTGCCCAAGGATTTTGGAAAGCTTAATTCTCCATTCTTCATTATTTTGCTGAGCAGTCCAACAAATTAAAAGAGGTTAACCAGGCATAAACTTCTACCATGGAAATCCTACTGATATCCTCCAAGATATTATGCTCTTCAGTTGTTTTATTCTTAATTATTATTTCTCCTTATTTACTTGGTACTGACATAAAACTCACCAACATATTATTCCTAGGATATTTTGAAAGGAAGTATGACATTTGATTCCCTTGCCCTTTCTGCTAGTATTAGCTCATTTAATGACCATTTCCTTGGTCACTAAGACAGCTGCACAGTCTGACATAGCTCAACCTTCACAAAATAAATAATCCTTTGCATTTAACTCAGAATTTCTACTGTGGCTTATTCCAGATTTAATTACTCCTTCAGTTCCAGAAGCTAGGAAGATATTGTTCTATGTTTATTATAATTCATTAGAACTAATTACAGAAGCCTGTTTTCCCCCATCGCCAAACAAACCCTCAGCCTGGACTTCACTCTGCTCACTTCCAAATACATTTTCTTTTAAAGCCTCGCTCAGCTCAGTAGCTGCGAAACCCGTTGTCCTTATTATCGTCACTGGAATTAATTCCACTCATACCTGGGGGCAGGCGAAGAGTGAACGCTAACGTGATAGGCACCGACCTGTCACTGGTGTGACCAAACAAAGGTGCTCAGATGACTCAAAACTGATATAGACTTGATGGACATAGGGTGTGTGAAGAGAAAAACACGTCCCACCTGACGGCAGATGAGCACGGCCTGCTGCCCGCACGTGTGGGTGAAGCAGACACGCCAAGGCAACAGGCTCTCGTGGATCAGGCTCAAGCACGTACCGCCTCCTGCTGCTGGCTGCAGCTCCTCCTGGGAGCTGCTCTTTCATGCAAGTACTCATAGGTCAGTTTGGTGCAGGGAAGTTTAAATCACTGCTGAATAATATCATTCTTGTTATTCGCAGCACTACATATGCTCATCAGACCTCTTCCTGGTATTGTTTTTTAAATCTTGTTTACTACAAATTGAAGCGGGATGTTAGGAGCTTCGTTTTCATATCTATATGACATTCCCCCTGTTGGTGTTCTTTAGGTGTGCACTTGGCAACCGCAAGCCTTGAGCAGGTGTCTACAAATTAAAAATTAGTTTGAGTATTATTTCTGTTACAACAACGTGCGTATTCAGGCCGGTGTTAACTTGTTTTCTTCCTGACTCAGGTTTTAGTGGGACATCTTTCAGCTCTGCTGAGAATATTGCTGCATTCTGTAACTTGCCATTAGTGTCTGAAGGGATAATAAAGGCTATCACTATCAACTTACACTTTCAATCTTCATAGTTTTCACTCTTACTTCAATGCCATATTTCTACAGCTGTTTGATGTGGTGAAAAACCTTTCTGCTATTCAGCAAGGATCACTGTAACAGCCATTATTCACTTATCAGCAAAGCCAGACATATATTGTGTGGTAAAGGGAGCAAAGCAGCCCAAAAGGTCTGGCCAGATATCCAAGCGGAGGCAGACCGTCCCACTCCAAGGCTGTCAAAGAAACCAAACTCGTGGGGCACAAAGTAGGCCCAAAGAGATGGAGGTGTTTGCTTCGCAGCACTTTGACAGCTCTGTGGAGTCACTGCTGGATCTCAAAACACAGGAGGACGACAGAGACAGCTCTTCTACACTTAACGAACTTTTCACACCTCTGGTTTGGCACAGGGAAGTTGCAGTACCCTCTGCATCATATTGGGACGCAATGTATGTTCATAACCGTAGAGCAGTCAATGCCAGCTCGAGGCTGCTGAAAAATTCTGATGGCTCCAGACTTCCAGAGATTTGTTGGCATGACATATTAAAATAACACTTATTTATCTAGATGGCTTTTCCAGCAGCAGAAGAGAGACATCTACTTCCCTGCCTATAAAACACAGGTTCTCTTTGAGACAAAAGAAGTCTCATTCTATGCCACATAGGGCAGTTTTATCACCCGCACCCATGTCCATAGCTGGTTTCAGACCACTTGGGCCAGAGTGGAGCTGATAAAATTTCTCTGAACTTGGATGGAAAGCACTACCAGCCCAACCAGCAGCATTTCCCTCACAAGTTGCCCAACCACGGGGTAGCTTTGAGGCAGGACACAACAGGAATTCACAGGTTTTCCCTCTGCCCACTTCATGACCAAATCCCTCCCACTGGAAGTCAATATTGTCAAAGAAATACAAGCAAACAAAGTTTTCATCTTGCCTTTCACAACACTGTTAATTCAGCAATACACACCTTATAAAGTAGTAGGAACTGTGATATTGTGAGTAACATAATTCAGAATAAGCACAGACAGCTGAGCTTCATTTGAAATGATCTAATTTCTAGACAATCAGGTTTTTGATTATAGCTACGCCTGAAGCTGTCTATTCCCTTTTCTCTGGACGCTTGGCCAAAACAATCGTTTACTCTTGATCATGTTTCAGTCACTGTGAAACAGAAACACGAAAATCAACAAGGTATAATTTCCCAGATAATTTGTAGTGCTTCAGGTAAAAACAAAATTCAGCTGCATCAACTTGTCTCTCAGCACTGTTTCATAATTCTGCACTGCAACAAACTGAACAGGGAAACTGGTTTTCCTGGTGTTTCCCATTCCATAATTAATGCATATTTTTTCATTCTCTGTGTTCCCAAATATTAACAGTCTTTGAGCATGTTATACAAAGATTTCTGAAAGTTCTTGGAAAAAAAATTGGATCTTTAGAAGTTACAATATTGTACCTCCTCCACTCTTCCTATGAAACCCCTACACATTCTCTAGTCAAGCCCTTAGTAAAATGTGCAATAATTATTGAACACGCATAAGGAGAAGTGATCAAAACCTTTAAAAAATAGCAAAAGGAAAACTCTCAGGAAATTCTTGAGATTGAAGGGGACACCTCAAGTGTAACAAAATTTGAGGGTAACGTTGGCATTTCATCCTAAAGTCTGCATCTGTATCTTGAAAGTGGAAGTAATGGAAAACAAAGGAAGTTAAAATCAGTTAAGGGCCCTAGGGTATATGTTGTTCCATTTGCAGCCTAGCTCTAGGAGCTGTACTACACAATAACCTTTCTCCTGCAAAAGGAAAGGTTAAAACAAAAGGCAGAGACTTTGTCTCTTCATTTCCCAAATGTCAGCTCCTGACTTTAAACAAACAATACCAGTCAGAGAGGAGTTAGTCCATTAAGTGTTCTTCCTGTCTTGTCCCTTCCTGACATCAGGCATGGTGGGTCTAGTTTCTCCATACTATGGCTGCAAATACTGGCTTGACAGAAGCACCCACCCTAGACCCACCTGAGAAACTTCGTGTAAAAAACAAAGACTGGAGTTTCAGAAGGGAAATAGGATTTCAGATGCAACAGACCTGGGCATGATGGGGGCTAGAGAATAAATATCTGATTTTACTTTTATATTTTAAGAATAAAAAGGACAACTAATAAGTTAGAACTTGATGTGGCCAAAATTCTGTGTCAGTTATTGTCTTCTTTGAACTGTTCATCCTTTCCCTAGTTGACATAACATTTTCTTTGTCTCTCACCATTGTAATTTAAAATAATATAGCGTAAGAGTTTGTTTCTTGGGCTTTATTACCTCTGGTATCAAATGACCTGGCCTAAGCAGCTCTTTTAAAACCTTTGTCTCCTTGACTGAGATTTCCTTCTTTTTTCTTTCCTGTAAAATATTATCCTACATACAGTTTCAATTTTGCATTCAAGCCTCCTTCTAAGTACATTTCGTCAGATGTTGCAAACAGATTTGTCTCTTAAACCAAATAGGAAAATATATTAGTACTTGGGCAATACAGTGTCGTTTTATCTGATATGTAAACTTGCTCAGACTGATTTCTCAAGTTAAAAAAATAGATGCTCAGAAATTAATAATAGCGAAGACTGAGAATCTCCGTGGCACAAGTGCAGCCACAGAGATGCGCCAGCTGAGGACCTCACAACAGGTGGTGTATCGGTCAGCTGCCAGGGTGATGTACAAGGCCACTCCATGCAGCCCAAGCTGCAGGGAAAAGCATCCCCTCTGCAGCGTGACAAAGTCCAGAGTAAGACAGGACAAGGGCTGGGAAAGAGAGGAGATATGGAAGACAAGTAAGGGCAAGTCCATGGAAGATTTTAAAACTGGGAGGCTGTGTTGGATTTGCACTGCTAATAAGCAGCATGGGAAGAATTTGTGACACTGGCTTTTAAACACTTACCTGAAGTGCTCAGAAGGCTAGTTTCCCTAACATCTCTCTGGGAAAGGAGAAAAGGTTTCCCCAGAGAAGTAAGGACCCCCAGGTAGGTACACAAATCTCTGAGCTGCCCTAAGGGAAAATGTGTTTCCTTCCCTCTGTCGCCTTCAGTTCCCAAAGACACTCACATCCAAACTGGGGCACCTGGGTGAGAGGCTCTCAGTTAGTACAGGTGCATAGCCCCCAAAACAACCACACCTGTGAGAGGATATCAGAAGTCTCCTTTCTTGTGATCAAGTCAGAAAAACTAACTTTTGGGAAGTCCGCTTCTTCTGTTTTCAGACTAGTATTTACTGAGGGTTCTCTATCAGAAAGTTCTAAAAATCCAGGTCTTCAGTCTAGTTGCCTTACTTTAAACCATGTGAGATAATCTAGAAGCACAAGTATAAAAAAAAAAAATTCCATAAAGATCATGTTGTTCACTTTGTAATACCTCCTACCAACCTCAGCCCTCTACCCTATCTATTACAGCTTGAATGAACAGGCATGATGTGTGTGAATCACGGAAGTGGTTGTGAACATTTCCCAGTAGCATTTACAATATCTATACACATGCAGAAATAACCATTTCTCATACTGGCCATGCCCCTTTGTGTTTAATTACACTTTCAAAATACATTTAAATATATTTGAAAAGGCTTTGGTGCAAACCTTGTGCAATAGGCTGCACTTGAAGACGTATAATACTAAAAACTTATGCTATGGCAGCACTGTGACCTACAGGAGCACAGTAATAAAAGCCCTGGGCTTTGCCATAAGAGGTACCGTGGCTATGTCTGAACTGGTAAAGAAAGATGGATGAGGATTGGTGAGGGCCATCCCAAAAGGCATGACACCAAGGCAGCCAGCTTGTTGTGAGTTTGCAAGTACGGTTCTATACCTTTTCCTGATGGTTTGACTTCAGATGGCAGAGCAATTCTCAGCAAACGTGATTTACTAACATAGGCTTAGCCAAAGAGAAACTGCCTGTCCCAAAAAACTCAACCTCTAAAAAGCTGGGTCTCACAGACTACACAGGGCAGGGGACAGTATCTTAAACAGGAAACTTAAACAGTGTCACAATTTGGAAACATCACATTGGCTCCAAAACTCTCTCGTTTTGAATCTATTTACTTTAATAGTCTCCAGGCCATGTCTCACAAGATAATATCCATTCCCAAACCACATGGTATATGGCTCACACCAAAGACCCCACACAGTGGCAAGCCAAGTGGAAAGGTGGTGAGAGACACGAT
Source organism: Eurypyga helias (assembly GCF_000690775.1). Taxonomy (NCBI): domain Eukaryota; kingdom Metazoa; phylum Chordata; class Aves; order Eurypygiformes; family Eurypygidae; genus Eurypyga; species Eurypyga helias. Next base: position 78,914 of record NW_010230013.1, on the reverse strand, counting down.
GCCACCACAAGCAGAGCCCTCCAGGGAACAGCAAAGCTTGGGAACTGCGTAACAGCGTAGGTAGATGGCTGCAATGGCTCCAACAGCTCAACGGCTAACGGCAATAACACTGCATGAATAGCAGTAACAGTGTAAAGCTGATTCCACCAGAAAAAATATGTATTAAATAAATATATCTCCATTTCAAATGACTTAGCCTGCAGAAATGTGAGCGAAGAACTCCAAAGGACACTGTGTTTGGTTTGTGGACTGCTTCCTGAGTCCTTAAACAAATCCGCATCTGATAAAAAGATAAGAAAGTCTTTTTTTTCTTTCAGTTTTCTACAGGAACTTTTATTTTCCTTCACTATCCTTTTCTGTGGTGCAGATTTAATTTTCTTTAAAGCTGCAGGAGAGTTAACTCAGCCTTTTCTTGCTACTGTGCATGTTGCTACCAGTTTTTTTCCATAAGGTGGGGTTTTTTTCTATTTTTGACTAAATTTTATGATGAAGGGTAAATTTTTCTGAAATTTGACAATAAGAACCATCCCATTAAAAAGTCCTTTTTAAATTTCTGAATATTAATTAATTTCGTTCATTGAACATTTCAGGAGTTTCTGTCTACTTTTTTTTGGTTTTTGGCTTTTTACAAATGTAGGAACATCTTTCAGTCAAAGATAAGGAAATCTACATTGTTATCATTTTTCACTCCATTTTCTCTTGCATTTTGTAGGCTTTGCAAAGGATGTAAATGAGAAACAATCCTGGTTTTTCTCTGACTTTCAGCAATATGTCCTTTCCTCTGACAGGAAATATGCTGTGCTGGGAAATATACAAGAGCTAGATTGGAAGAAGAAATCATGAGGTTGTTCCTTTTGGCAGGATCCACCAGTGACAAGAGAAAATGAGGAAAAACTAAATTTTCTGTTTTCTTATTCTGCTATCCCTCTTCCTGAACATCTACAGAGCTGATGATTCTGCATTCCCAGCTCATACTCTGTGTTACATTTTGCCTGAGTTCATACTATTATTAATTCCCCTTCTGGACCCAGAACTGGACTGACCTGTATGAGGAGCTTCTAGACAATTTCCCCTTGTCATGACACTGCATACGTCTGATAGCTCATTGAGATCAATAAAACTCCTTCAAATAAGTCAATAGACTTTGCATCAGGCCCAAAATGTTGTTCCAGTCTGAAAAATGACTGAAAATTGCCCCAAGAGCTTCTATGTTTATTGTCTCTCACTGATTTCCTCATGAAATATGTTTAAATTGTAAGTAAAACAATATACCTCTTCCTTCCTTCCTGACTTAAAATCTCTGCCTGGCATCTGAAGTCATCTTATGTATTTTCTATAACCATACTGAAAGTTCAGGAGGTCAAATTGGGTCATGCTGGTAAAAATGTGAAGTTTCATCAGCAGCATCGTATTGCTGCAATATTCAGTTCTTGAAGGAAAGAAAGAAAAAAACACTCATTACAGCCCTCTGTCATCTGTTATCATGATGTTTCCATGACAGTAACTGAACAGACAATTCTGAATTTCTTATGTGCCATGAAGAATTTGGGAAAGTATGTTATTAACAGAGCCAAACAGGTCTCTAGTGGATGCAGCAAAGAGCGCCAATCTCCTGGCCTAGGAGCAAGGGCAAACGATATACGATGACCCATTCTATCACCATGTTTGTTCTTGAGAAATGAAGGCCCTGCAAACTGCAGCAGGAGTCTGTGAGGCACTGTGAATATACTCTTTTCAGCAAAGATTTATTGAAATGCCATAAATCAAGTGACTTGGGAAAATTAGAAGAGGTGATGGTAAAGGAAAATTAAAGAAAGGAGATGTAAAGAAATATGATAAAAGAAAGGCGGAGTTCAAAGAAGAAACTAATCTGGAGTAATAAGTACGGCTGGTATTAGTTGCCTAGACATATTGCACAAAATCTCCCTTTAGCAAAGAATTATGAGCAAATTTAACTGAAGAAATGTTGTGTTTGACAGGCTGATGGCCTTAGTGCAGTGCTCCCCTAGGCAATAGCATATATTAGCAGAGAATTTTTTTGAAAGAGGCCCAAGAGTGACTTTTTTTTTCCTTCCTATGTTTTAGTTAGATGTCAATAAAGCTTTCCACAAGATTGTAAATTTTATCCTAGCAGAGCTATATAGAGTTTGTGCCAGCCCACTTCCACATGTGGCCTTTGCTGTCTAGAAGTTACACAGAAATTACCAGTAAAAGATCTGTGTAAAGATAGTGTCAATCAATTACATTATAGTGATCGATTTCCACTTGCCTTGATCCCAAATATAAGTAGCTTATACTTGTTCACATGAGTTTCTGTGAAGGAAAATCCAAGCTCTGCTACCTCTTCCTCTGTATGATTACTGTTATACTGGAGATTTGATATGGCAAGTGATCAATATTACTGACATTCCCTGTTTTGCCAAGCAGAGAGCTGGTGCATTCACCTCTCCCAGGGCAGAGCAGCAGGTTCCTAAGCAGGTGCTGCTGAAGGATATGCTGAAACAAAAGACTTTTCAGTCTTTACTGACTTTACTATATTGCTGATAACTCACTGGAGGAAAGAAAAAAGTAATATGGACTTAAGTTTATAGACTGAACAGACATTGGTTTTGGTATCTGATAAATCTTGATCTTTGATAAATGCAGATATTTTTAATCCTGGAGCTCAGAACAGATCTAGAACTCCCATACATTAAAGCATTCAGTTGAAATGTATGCACAGTACATAATGTATTTCCCTTTGCCTCAGATGAAAGGTCTCCATTCATCCTTTGTACAATGCTCAGGGTACTTCAGGGTCTTTGAAAGTTCTCCATCAATCTTCTCTGACAGGTCCCATGGCTGCTGGTGAATCATCCCTGTTAGGTAAGACCAGAATCTTCATATGAATTTTAATTAGTGCTTTTGGCATTTAGGCACTGCACAAATACCTAAAACAGGAGGAACACAGGCTACCTACGTGCTGGAGCACCAAACTCATTCTGTTAGGTCACAGACATTTTCATTTAACCTTCAAGGAGTCTTGGGTTCTCCATTTAAATTATATTCTCATATCCTCTCTCCAGGTATTCCCTGATCATTCACTCATGCCTCCCTCTACTCCCTGACTCACTGTCAAGACTTCACTGAAGTTCTCCCAGGCAGAAGTAGAGTGGCAAGCGCTACAGTGGTAAGAGAGGTCGTTTTGTCAGTAGTTTACATTGTGATCACACACAGTACACCGGTCTGATTTGTGACAACTCAGAGGAAGCTCATCAACTTCATGGCAAACTAATACACTACCCTGGATTGAAATATCTGTTTCTTTCTTTTGTTATTTTTCTGTCTATAGAAAAATAGCATGAACATAGAGGTTTTCATAGTTGTTCATTTTGATTAATATCTCTAGGGGAAAAAAAAGCAATCATTTGTCTCACTTTATATTATTTTCAGACTGACTTCCTACAAAAGGAGGCTTAAGCAGTCACACTTACTGTCCATCTGCCTGTTCATCTGCTGAGTTGTCTGTCAGTCTCTCCTCCTCAATAGTTTTTTTGAGCCCACTAGCCACTTTCAGTCAAATATGACAAATGGCATCATAAAATCAGAGTGGGTACCAGATTAGAGCACCCACTGAAGGGATGGCAGCAGCCAGCTGGCCAACCATTATGTGAGTATTGCTTGGCTAGTCAGTGTGCTCCAAACTAGCCAGAGAGCAAGGCACCCCTTGCAGGGGCCACCAGGCAGGAGAGGCAGGGACACTGCACAGGTGACGTATGACACATCTGTGCCACTTCAGCCACCAATGGAATATTTGTTAATGCGATGTGTCAAATCTCTAACTGATTGTTTACTTGGTAGACAGTTGTATGTCAACATCTCTCTTGCTAGAGGATGAGATATTTGTTGCTGGATCGGATGGACAGTATCTGCTCTGTGTCCTGCATTCAGTTGAGATTAGGAGAGCATTTGCTCTGCACCTGTTCTGCCAAAATGCATGGGCAACAGGAAGAAAAGCTTCCTTTGCCTTGCCAGAGAGGAGGGATTCCTCTTCTCCTGGAAGCAACCGAGTTCCTTTGGTGGAGAACCCCACACACACGCTCAATCAAGGATGAGGCAGGCAGGTGGAGTGAGCAGAAGAGGCAGAGGGAGGGACTGGAAGATTCCTAGGCAGAGCAGGGAAACGGCCCACAAGCAGGTCCTGGGTATGGGAGGAAAAACTTGTCCTTGCGACCCAGAGCAAGACCTCTATGGGATGTGCAGAAACTGCAGGCAGACATGTGGTCACAGGCTTGGGAACAAGCTGGAGGTGAGGAGCTATCTCACAAAGGCATAGAGGTAGCTTTCCATGCAGCCCCCTCCTATTTCTAGTCTGATTCAGCCTGAGCTTTCTCTGGTTCAAAATGTTCAGTGTTGCAGTGTGTGCTCCAGTAAAACCCTTTTCCTGTTGTTCAAAGGCCATCTGGTGCTGCTAATGTGCTTGTTTTAAACAGTTTTGGGGGGCAAAGTCACCTCTAGGCTCTGGCTGAGACCCATGACATTGGCCAATTTTTCCTGATGTTAGTTTCCACCTTCCATATGCATCATCTTACCTGCTGGACAGGGATTGAAAAATCAGATAAGGTACTTGCTTGCTATTGGATGTAGTGGGAGATACAGGGAAAGGAATGGGTGGCAGGAATAGTCTTCAAGGATTTCTGGCATTGATTTCTTTCAGTTTTGACATCATCTCCCCCTTTGCATCCCTCTTGTGTCCCAACTGCCTTCCAAGTACAAAAATCCAAATCAAAATGCTAGTCTGCACAACGATTACAGCTATTCCAACCTCACTGTCAAAACTCCCAGAAATGACTGGAAACATCTACAAAATACATGCATATTGTCAGCAGAGACCCTTGTACCACACAGAATTTGGAAGATGAAAGAAAAGAAAGTACAATTTTAGGGCAGAAATTACGAGGGGCAAAACCACACATAGATTTATAGGTGTGGGTTTTTTAAATAGGCTAGTAATGTTCTTGGAGAAATAAGAACTTGGTTTTGTTGTTGCTAAGCTTTTGACACAATAATTATTTACAAGCTATTGCAAGCAGCTGGGGCAGGGGGACACAGTTGCTTTCTATCAAAAGGCTTAATATGGGAAGAAGCCAGAATAGAAAACTAAAACGATGGGCTTACAAAAAAGCAGACTTCAAGAGCTCAGGAAATAGGAAGAGATGAAAAGGTAAACTGAGAGATATGACACCTCTGGAAAACCGGCAAATTGCAAAAAAAAAAAAAACCAACTATGATACTAACAGGGACAGGATGGTATTCAGAGGGACTTGGACAAACTCTACTAGTGAACCCATGTGAACTTCATGGAGTTCAACAAGGCCAAGTGAACATGGGTTGGGGCAATCCCAAGCACAAGTACAGGCTGGGTGGAGAATGGATAGAGAGCAGCCCTGAGGAGAAGGACTTGGGGGTACTGGTGGATGAAAAGCTGAACATGAGCCGGCAGTGTGTGCTGGCAGCTCAGAAAGCCAACCATATCCTGGGCTGTATCCAGAGAAGCATGGCCAGCAAGTCAAGGGAAGGGATTCTCCCTCTCAACTCTGCTCTCTACTCACTCTACTTGGAGTACTGCATTCAGTTCTAGACCCCCCCGTGTAAGAAAGACATGGATCTGAGTGAACGAGTCGAGAAGAGGGCCATAAAAATGATGAGAAAGTTGGGCTTGTTCACCCTGGAGAAGGGAAGGCTCGGGGGAGACTTTATTGCAGCCTTCCAGTACTTAAAGGGAGTTTATAAGAAAGATGAGGGCAGACATTTTAGTACAGCCTGTAGCAATAGGACCAGGGGTAATGGTTTTAAACTAACCATTTTTAAAATTTTACCCAAATTGACATTAGCAAATATCATTAGGAGCTTGATTAGAACAGGGACTGGTCAGAGAAGCAGAGGCAGGTGAGCACAACACACACGTGAAAAGAGGGGAAAAGAAGCAATATGCTAGTCAGCCTAACTCCAAGTTACTAGGTACAAGATACTAGAAACTGTGAGGCCTGAAAGCCTGTAGACAGTAATAAAGTTGCAGAAACCCACCAGTCAAGGGTTGTCAAGAACCAAATGGATCAGACTGACTCAGTTTCATCCTGAGACCAGTTGCTCAAGCACCGAGCATGGTATGGCCACGTGGGCAGCAGATCTGCAGAAGGTGTGGGAGCTGCAGTAAGCAACAATTTTGTCTCTTCCACATCCCGATGGTCCTATCAAAGCATCAAATGCCCTGTTGTATTAACAGGGCTGGCTCACCTGGAAAGTGATGAAAGTCTCTGTTTTGCTCTGTTATCTAGGAGAAAAAAAGAAGAATTCTAACAGTCTTGAAACATACAGATTAAAGGAGCTGGGCTGGTTCAGCCTAGGAAACAGAAGGGGAAGGAAAGCACACTAATTTCCTTCCAATGTTTGAAAAGCTTCTGTGAAGAAAACAGTTACAGTTTTTTCAGATTTATTGGGGACATGACAGGAAGGAAGTAATTAGATTTAAAACAAAGGAGATCTAGGTTAGCTGCTGAAAAAAACATATTTTAATGATAAGTACAGTTACATACTGCAAGACACACACAAACACATATATATGCAACAGGATAGAGGAATTTTCTCCTTTGGAGATTTTAAGAATTATTAGATTGACATTTGTTGGAGACGTCTGTATTTTTGATCATCTTTTTACAGGGGCATGGACTAAGTGACTTCTTGAAGCCTTTCAGCCCCATGACTTTTTAATTTTTATTTCCATGAGATATCTGTGCAATCATAAGCACAGATTTTTTTCTTGAAAATCAAACTGTGGCATTTTCACTGGCTTTATTTAAACCAGAATTGGTTTATACATAGTATGACAACTACACTTCAAGGACTCTCTCAATAGGTGAAATGAAGTGGGTTATGCTAACAAAGCATCTATCTGAATTACTGAGATTTCTTCTTTCAACAAAGATTCAGCCAACAAGGTCTTGACATCTGCCAATGCTCAGCAGAAAGAAAAGAAAAGCTTTGAAGAAGACTGGCTTTAAGGTGAGGTTCAGCTACTGAAAATTACTTTGTGCCTTTTTTTAGGCATTCATCCCCTTGGAAATGAGACTTTGGACTCAATTCACAAACTGCAAATTTTATAGTAAGAGAAGATCCACAGCACTGTTTTATATCATTGTTGTGACTATTACTTCTTTGAGGGAGTTCATTTGTTCATTATACTTGATTTGGTTGTGCTGGCCAGGTTAAGATAATTTAAAGGTGATTGTTCCTGAGGCAAAAACAAAAATGTCCCCTAGATACAGAGAGTTAGCTCTAATAGCTTCTCTACTAACAGTTAAATAGAGTAACAAGTTCTTCAGATTCAGGGCTCTTAATTTCCCAGGCTGCAGCACACCACATCTAATTGTATTAATCACAAGGGATGAGGTTCCCTAGTAGAATGTAACTCAATGTGACTGATGTAAGCAACTTTGATGTAGGCATGCATCCCTCAAATGCTTCACTATCAGGCACATCAACCATTTCAGACCAAATCTTCCATCCGACGTAGTCCCAGTATCACCTTCTGTTCAACATTACAAATTGAATTAACAACCGTTTGAGGCTCCTGTTATAACAATGCTTATACTCACAAAAGGTAAAAACCTCACTACACTAGGATTTCTCTTCTGCTAGTTTTGGTTCCACCTTGTCTCTGATGTTCCCTACCAAGCTTTTGGGCTTGTCATACGTTGAAGGTTACACATTACAGATCATATTAGTGTCAGAAATAAACCTGAAGTGCAATGCTTATCTTTCTTCCTCAAACAAGCAATCTGGTTAGGAAAGGGAGAAAATGGGGGTTTTCTTAAAATAGATAGATAGATTTTGGTACATCAACCAGTGCAACTCTTTCAACATTTTTGATTTTCACAGTTAAACACAATCAAGCCATGCACAGCAGTCCATAAAATATTGGATTGTGTTCTCAACACAGTGAAGCATAAACCACAGTCCCCAGAAGGATGGAATGAGTAATATATAAGCAGGAAAAAAATAGTCCCTTTTAAAACACAAACTGCATGTTGCAGTAGTGTAGAGAAAACTATGCAACGTGCTTCCGCCATCAGCATCACTGCATCTTCAGTCAGCCATGACTTTTGTGGGCTCAGTGTTCACTGAATATTTAAAAGTTATGCTAAAACATTTAATAAATAATGTACTAAACGTCAGACATCTGTCAACTACAACTACACCGGAAAAAGTTAAAAAACAGGCAAGTGCTTTTATCACAGATTGCGCTCTCCACCAGTTTGTTATTTGCACTGCATGAATAATTTCTGTTCCTAAAAGTAATATTGAAATCTTTTTCCCAGTGGTATCTACATATATTGCACTGTACTTCTAGGTCCTATAACATAAAATATTTAAATAATTTTATCGGTTTTTTGTGAGACAGTAGAAGAGGCATTAGCAGTGAGGGAGAGGATGTGTAAAATATTTCATGGTACAAGCTTTCTCAGACTGTACTAAGTACAGCAAATAAAAACATGTAATATTAATAGAGAGGGAGAAAGGAAACTTACTGAAAGACCATTTTCTTACACTCTCAGTGGATTTGGTTTTATTTTTTCTTTCTTAAGTTTTGTTCTTTTTTTTTTCTTCTAGATTCTTTCTGTCTACAGATAAAATTATATCAGATAATTGGCTGCACTCCTCAGGATAAAATCGCACACAGTCAACAGACAAGTTGCCACTGTTTTCAGAGGAGATGCCATGTTTCAAAGATTTACAAGGTTAATTATCTTCCAGCAGCACTGATTTTCCCTAGACAGCCAAGACTAAGGTATGGCATCATTGCATGGAATAGGGATCCAATAGAACAACGGTGGCATTTCCTGACCTACTACTTGGAAATCAAATGGCTTTTTCTATACTTTTGTGTGAAAATCCCCACAGATTTCAAAACATCTTTCCTTAAATACTTTCGCTGTAAAGGTCCTGGACCACCATAAGTCTTGGTCTTGTCAACAGAAAGTTGGCAATGTCACAAAGTCCCTTTAGCAGTTTGTATTGCTTTACACTCAAAGGTCCTTGCAGAGTGATGAAACATTTAGGAGAACCAACAGCCCCTAGATAGCCTCTCCATTAGTCTTCCAGGACATTATTACAAAAGTTGCAGAACTACAAGATGTTACCATGCATGATCTAGGTACATTTTCCCAGGTGCTTCTCAGCCACCAAAATCTGGTCCAGTCTAGTGAATGACTTCTGTCTTTCAATGACCAGAAGCCAACTTACTGACCAGTCTTTCCAGACCTGTTACACGTCCGAAGTTTACCACATTGTAGTAGGACGTTTGCTCATAATTGCAAAAGAACAATCACCAAAAGAATTTAAGTGGGAAATGAGACAGACTGAAATTTGTTAACAATTCAGATAAAAGGCTTAGATCAGAGAAATTTTGAAATCTAGCTGTTGCCAAAGTCCTGTAATGGGAGTAGTATTCTAAGATTTCTCCTTTTGCCTCAGTTTGCACTTCTGCTTTTCTTTCTGAACATTGCATTTCCCTTCTGCAACCCTTTGTTTGGCTCTGTAGGCAGTAAAGTCCTCAGGGCAGTGCAGCAATTGCCTTTTATGATACACGTTTACAATGCTTCGCACAATGGGACCTTAATCTCCTAATAAATGACACTGAAATAGTAAATCTGCCACTTTTCTAAAAATACTTTGTTCATTAAAAATAGTAGAGAAAAAGAACCATTAAACACGTCTTACATGCTTGACAGCTGAATTGAACTGGTGCTTGGGTCTATTCCTAATATTTGCATGAGGTGAGGGTTCTTCTATTTCTCCCTTCTGTTCCCTGCTTTATGAAAACAGACATATATTCTGATCGTAGGCATTTTTTCCCTCCTAGGCCTCCATTCAGTGCTTTATTGCATATTCTTTTGTGATTTTATTAATAAGCTGTTGGGGGACACTTACAAAAACCATAAGTACGTGTGTGTATTCTGTGTGTGTATGGATGCACGCAGCCACACATTAAAAAGGTGGCTCAGCTGAATGATTTGTTCTGATAGCTGTGTTGTCAAGCTACTGCAGAAATGAGAAAGAAAGATGTAAGCTGCGCTGAATGAATGAGATCCTGCTGTAAAACATCTCTAGCAGCTTTTAAAGAACACAGTTGGCAGAACACATCAAGAGGCCTAATGAGCTAAAAAAAAAAAAAAAAGAGGGAGAGCAAGGCTACACAAAGCAGCAGCAAACCCCAGGGGGGAAGGCCACCCCTTGAGGGGCACTTGTCATCCAGTTTAGACAGAGAAACCCCCAGAAATGCTGCTCTGTCCATCGGGCTGTATGTTCAGGGTCAGGCCTTACACCCTTTCCTTCTGCCCAGTGAGCCTTCCCATTGAAATTTCATTGATTCAGTGATCATCTCTTAGCTGTGTAAGGTCATGTACGGCATCCTCTGCTCCTCTTACTTTTTCAACCTGAGTTTTTCTCCCTGAGTAGCATTATAATTGACAGAGGTAATAAAACAAAAGATACTCAGAAAGAGTGAAGAATAAAAGAGAAGCAGGAGATTAACTCTTCCCATAATATACAAACATTTCTAGAGGAAAGTCAGAAGAGATGAACATAGAGAACCTCTTAGGGAACGGAGAGGTTAAATGCTGGCAGCTGACATGGCATCCCAGGAAACCCATGAGCATTTTAAATGCCAACAGGACCCAGCAAGATGCCACTGTCTCATGAGAGACAGATGTGACAGGAGAGGCAGCTGAAGCACCCGGCTCATCAGTTCTCTTGACAGGTGACCCCTGAGGCTGACACACAGCCGAGTTTCCAATGCAGATCAGCTTTGCTCGTCCCTAACCCAGCTATTGTCTTTTGTGGAAAAGGGGGAGAGAAGTGGGAGGTTTGCAGCCAAAATTGCAGCAAATAGTCTTTGGGGAGGCAACACACCCAATACCTCACAGACTGCAAAGGCTTTTTTGGGACAGTGACATTTAAGAGTAGCAGAGAGACCATGGCAGCAACAGCAAGTATAGGCAGATTATTAAAGGAACATTGTCAGATTAAATATCATACTTTCTAACAAATTGGTTTGTCTGTGTTATAAAGAGATTATTAAAATTGAAAGAGTTTGAAGAATTTAATTTACTCTCCCCTGTCTAAGGTGTTTACTTCCTGCATTGCTCCCATCTTGCACTATTAAACTAGACTAGTCCATTTCACTTTTATGGATAGTTTCTGGTTGATTTTATTTTTGGACTCTAATTCTATCTTATTACAAATTGCAATAAAGCCTTGAGGCTTCCCAACAGGTCATGGCACTCTCGTACAGTGCGCTATAGAGACGTAATAAAGAGCAACCCACAAGCACAGACAAAAACAAGATTTTACGAATGAAACAAAGGGGTAAGAAACAGATTGGAACTGCAACAAGGCAATGGTGGTAACAACTGGTGGCACATATTATATTATATATAACCATATATATTGTATGTACCTTATAGTGTGAATATTTTATTTTTATTAAAAATATATATTACATGTACCACAGCTAGCCTACTACTAGTTATAATCACAATCCACCGTTTTCTTCATTCACCTGTCAGTCACAAGACTCAAGCGCCACCCAAGTTATATTTGGTCTTAGAATGTAGGAACACCAAGGAGAAGACTGCCTTGCTCCAGAAGTAGCCCCTTATACCAGGTGCTATTCCAGAGTAAAAAACATGTTATAAAAATGCTTTATGACTTGCACTGAATAGAGCTTTTTCTTTTTGCTTAGTGTTTCTCTTCTGAAACTTAGCATGTCTCTTTTAACAAGGTGGTAACTAGGGTTTCTGCTGCTGCACTGCTTCTTTTCCTGTCATCACGTCTGTTACCAGTTTCCCTCATGGAGGCTTCTGGGAAGGGTTAGACCAGTTAATTTTTTTTATCACTTGTTATTTTGGACAAATAAAACCCCTTTCAGCCATCCTCTTAATTGAAAGGTTTTCTTTTACTTATGAATGTGAAAGCCACAGTTGTACTTGGAGCTATTTTCCATACTTAACTTGTTCATAAATGGCTGCTGTGCTTCAGTAAGATGTAAAAGTCTCCTGTCAGTTTTTGATGACTACTTGGCATTTTTCAGTGTAGGAAGCATCTTTACTGGAGTCTATATCAACTTATAGATCAAAATAATTCAGGATAAAAACAGCTAAAAAATATGTATATGTCGCTTATAACTGGCTCTTGATTGAAGCCAGTCATAACAGCGGTAACATTTTGGCTCTACCGATCCCCAATTTCTACCTCCAAGGCATGTTCCAAAATCATGTTTTTATAATACCATGAATATTAATGAATCTTTTTAGAAAGATTAAGGCAAAGATGTGAGTGGCAGGAAGGATAAGGAGAGATGAATACTAGAGATGAATACTTAAAGGAAAACAGGAGCAATCCTGAAACAACTGAGGTATAATAAATGATAGTACTGCTTTTACAGTAATATATTGAAAGCAACACCCAAATAATTTTAGTAGCTATATGGGAAGGATTTAAGGTTTTATGAAAAACTGCACAAACCTGAGCAAACTGGATTTCCAAACTCTGACAGCACTACCATTTCATATGTGGGTAACCCAAATTAGCACCAAGTTTTCACAAGGCTCACCATAGCAAAATTAATGAATTACCATCTCTGAGGTTATCATACCGATGTGATTTACAATTTTTACCTTTTTAACATCGGTAGATCATGCCTTAGTAACCTGGACATATTGACCAGGCTTCAAATCCCTCTTTCCTCTCCATACAATTAAAAACAAGTTAAGAAACACAAGTTTAATTATTCTACTTCATGAAAGAATAAGGCAAGAAACAATTTACTGAAAATAAGAGCTTCAGACATAGCTTCAAGAAAGAATAGAAAGCAACTAAATGCCATCAAAATTTGCCTATTTTCCTAAGGCACCCACTAATTTCTGTCTCTACAGATTTCAATCAATGAATGATGACTAAATGCTGACTAAAGGTTATAACTGAAGTAATAACCACAGTAGAAACAGACTGAGGGTTCTACTGACGTAAGGAGCAAAGTGAGAAGTCCTTCAGCATGAGTCTGTTGAAAAATTACGGTAAAACAAAACAGAGTGAGATGGGAAGCTTGGAAGAATTCACAACTGTATAATTAATACAATTTTCTGCCAACCACCTGCCAAAGAGAAGATTCAACAATGTTGCTATGAGGAGGATAGCTCATAATATGCATTGGTGTATGTGGTAACAGCACAGACAAAATGTCAATGTGCCATATTACTAGGTTTAGTGAGTTTAGCTAAAACTACAATGAGAAGAAATCATTTGATTACACAGGAATTCCTTCCAGTGTTCGAAGCACTGGAGAATGTTAGGTACTAATGAAATATTTAGTTAGGAGTAAATGTATTGCTGGCAACAGAAAAGTAAGCTTATTCATGTAGGGCAATAGTGATACGTATGATTAGAGCAGGTTTGCTTGGCTAGGTCCACAAAGCCTGGCAAAAAGTAAAAGTAATGATGTGACTGCTTTTCTCACAAGTAGATGCATAATAAACTATGCCAGGTAGGGAGTTTCAATCTATACACAAGAGAAAGATTCAAATAAAAAAAAGCTATTGTCAGCTACCATGTTTCAACTGCTATTAAGATCCACAGCATCTACTCTGACTGCAGGTGTGACAACCACCTGTTGTAATTTGTCAAAGCGTTTGGCTAAAAAAAAAAAAAAAAAAAAATCCTGGAAAAAGATACAGACCTGAAGTATCTAATGCAGAAGACACTTCATACTGAAGAGTTTTTGATTTTTTTCCCCCCAGTTTTACCTTCATGTGCTAGAGGAACAAATAAACCTCAGCAGTTGACTTTATGTGGTGGATTAACCTTGGCTAAAGGCCAAACGCCCACCCAGCCGCTCACTCACTCCCTGCCTCAGCAGGACAGGGAGGCAATAGGATGAGAAAATTCAGGGCTTGAGACAGGGAGATTGTTTAGCAGTTACCAACAAAGACAAACATTCTAACCACATCTTTCCTCCCCTCTTTACCCAGCTCAACTTCACTCCTCCACCCCTAGCCTTTCTCCACTGTCAAGCTGCAGAGGGGGATGAGGAATGGGACTTGTGGTCAGTCCTATCTGCTGCTCCTTCCTCCCCACATTTCTCCCCTGCTCAGGCTTGGGGTCTCCACAGGCTGCAGCTTCCTTCAGGAGCCATCTATCTGATCTAGCTTGAGGTCCTCTATGGGCTGCAGGGGGAAAACCTGCTTCACCATAGGCCTCCTCAAGGCCTTCAAGGGAATCTCTGCTTTGGCACCTGGAGCACCTCCTTCTCCTTCCTCTCTGGCCTTAGTGTCCACAGGGCTGTTTCACACAATTTGTTCGTCTTCTCTTCTCCCTGTCCAGAATATTTTTGCCCTTTCTGAACAATGTTTTCTGAGAGGCACCACCACCTTGGCTGAGGGGCCCAGCTGTGCCCTGACGTGGGTTGGCTGAAGCCATCTGTGTCCAGTCTGAGGCACCCTGGCCTCTCCTTACAGAGACTGCCCTGCACCCCTCACTGGCAGCACCTTGCCACAGACACTGTGGTATTGCAGTTTCTACAGAAAACATAGCTGAAATCTCCAGTTTCTCCAAAAATCAGTAAAACCAAAATTAGAGAAATTTTCTTCCAAAAATCTCAATTATCTTCTGGATATTCATCATCTAGATATTTCATGCCAAGTCTTCTAAGATAGATACAAATTTTATTAAAGAGATCCTCTCAGATCATCTGGTTGTTACCAGTTCTTCTTCACTGTCAACAAGTATTTGTCTTTCCACAGCTCACACCTCTGCACCCCAGTTTACGTCATTCCCCCTCTTTCTCAATACTTGAAAGAAAACAGATTATTCCCCTCTGGTCCAAGATATTTAGAGGAAACAGTGTCATTTTCCCAGTCACAACTCTCCAAATCTGCAAAGGAATAGACAGTAATTACTTAAATAATAATGGAAATAAAAAGTTCATGTCTTGAAGGTGTCATTTAAAGTAGATAAACCGTGTAGATCTATAACATAATACACGGCGGTCTCCTGCTCCCTTAGAATCATAGAATGGTTTGGGTTGACTCCTGCCATGGTTCCACTAGGTCAGGTTGGTCAAAGCCTCATCCAGTCTGGCCTTGAACACTTTCAGGGATCCACAGCTTCTCTGGGCAACCTGTTCCAGTGCCTCACCACCCTCATAGTAAAGATTTAAACCCATTGCCCCTTGCCCTGTCACTACAGGCCCTTTCGAAAAGTGTGTCCCCCCAGCTTTCTTGTAGGCCTCCTCAGGTACTAGAAGGCTGCTGTAAGACCTCCATGGATCCTTCTCCAGGCCAAACCACCCCAACTCTCTCAGCCTGTCTTTACAGGAGATGTGCTCCAGCCCCCTGATCTTGTTTGTGGCATCTTTTTTATTCTTTCATCTGTATCAGGATTCACCTCTCCAAATACCGATCATGGGAATTGGCAGCTGTCAAGAGGGCACTGGAATAACTGCATTTTTATCAAACCTGTTCTAGACATTATTGTTGCACCCACACAACGGTGTCAATGAAGGGCTTGATTTAATTAATACTGCTATACCATTTTTATTACTGGCATTAAATATATTTCATTAAATGTGGCAATAATGGATAAGTTGTATCCTGTAACCCTGCTAAAATTAAAGTTGAACAATGTTTGTGTGTGGCAGATATGCCCCTAGTGTATAATACATACATATTAGCCAATATCATTTTGAAGACATTATTGCACCAGGTAGACAACTGATCATATGATAGTTCTCCCAATAAAAAGGTGATGTCTGGATTATTCTGGTAATGAAGTAGATATGAAACAAAGCCAAGGAGACAATAAGTTCACTCTCTTCCACCAGTACTACCACTTGTTCTCACTACTGGAAGTATCTTCCCCAACTCCTATGTATTCAGAATAACAGGAAGAATGGATGGTGCTTTTAAAGCTGTTCTCTTAAGCACACCTGGCAGCAACATGAGCTAGATTCAGTGGCCAAAGGGTTTCCTCTTAAACTCACAAAATCATCTCATAACTCCCACCCAGAAATCTAGGTAAATTAAATATGCCCCTGAAGAATGAATCCATACTGGCCCAACCTCACTCTCAGGTACTGAATTTACTCAGGAAATGAAGCAAGATAACAGTATTAACAAGAGATTTGAATCTGGAAACACATAGCAATATTTTTCTGTCCTCCATATTCAGTCATACATGCCAACATTATCCTTCAAAATAGCTTTGCATCTTGTTTTCATGGGCAAAAAATAGCTCAAATCGTGAATGCTGACAGGCAGAAAATTATTGGGTGTATGTGTGTGAACGTCCACAGCTGAACTTCTCTATCCTCAAGCCTGCTACCTACTACTGAAACTGATATGCACTGGCTGTAAGTTTTAATAACACCAGGATCAAATAATTGACACATCTAAAACCCTCCAAGTAATAAAGACACATAAGACAACTACTGATCAGGAGTCTTCTGCATACACAGTATTCAGATTGGGAAAGCCAGGGTCCAAGAAGAGGAGTATGATGTGGTCTCAGGAAGAAAAAGTGATCTTGGGAGAAGAGGAAGCTCCTGACTGGAAAATACATCCTGGAACTGTGGAAGGTCCTAGAGGTGGATAGACACATGGAAACAAATGTTGCAGCCTGTCCAAGGTCATTGCCTAGTGACACCCAAGACTGGTAACTGTGAGCAGTGGTACAGCACAACCTGACAAGACTCTCTGCCTTCCTGGACCAGCAGCGACCACCACGTGGGAAATGGAAAATGAGCCCATGTGAGTGTTATGTTGGGCAGAAGTGAGTGAGTGTGTAAGGTAATTAAGGGCAAAGCTCTCATCTCATTAATATTCAAATAAAGCCCAGAATCCAGATCCAGTACAGGTTGTTCTTCTGCTCTCCCTCTCCCGCTATGCTCACCTGCTGATGAGAATACCCAGTAACTGCAAGTCCCTTCAGCCTGCCATCCTCTCCCTCACCACATCCCAGCCATGGAGCAGGCAGAGCCCCAGAGCAGAGCCAAGACTGCTGTCCAGTTTCCATGCAGAAATATTTTCATGTTACTTTTCTACATCTTCTCCTGATAGATCAGCACCCATAGACCTGCCTGGACCCTATAACTCTCCTGCTTCTTATTAGTCTGGTGTCCTGTGCCAGATCTTGCTTCAATCCTCAACCAGCGTTACTGCACAGCCTTGTTGTGTATTTTTTCCTGCCCAGGCACTCATGGCAGAGACACATTCCTGGGCCTTTCCTCTGACAGTGCCTCCAGACAGGAGCCTGAGTTGAATCTCTTTGCATCCTCAGCTGCTGGTGAGGTCATGGGGTGGGAGAAAAGCTCCCCATTGCTGTCTTCCCAAAACCACCTCATACCTAGAGCTCTGCCACCTGCTCTGAACTCTCCTGATTTCCTCTCTTCAGAGTCCCTGAGCCCCTTTTTTTCAAGCTCCATGATTTAGCAGAAAAACCCTCTCTTTTAAGACTATCACAAGACCCTTAAGCATTAATGCTGACTATTCAACAAAAGTACTGACCCAATTCACACTTCTTCCTTTTATTTGCACAGAAAACTCACTACTCAGTAATGACTTCAATCAGCTTTAGATCACACATCCACAAGGATTTAGGAGACACAGGTGTTTGAGCTCACCCTTCACCTTTTCTTCATCAGCACAAAGAGCATTTGCATTGCTTTTTCCATGCCCAACTTGTTAAATATCACAGGCCATACAGGGAGGATGGAGAGGTTATTAAAGTGGTGGAGATGAAAAAGAAGAGAGGAAAGAGGCAAGCAGATTTGCTAATATCTTTTAAAATGTACATAAAGATGCAAGGCTGAATGCCACTGACCTTAATCCTCAGATCCAGATTACGTAGACACAAACTAAGCCATCATGGCTGAAAAGTGGACGATTACCAGGCCACAGAAAACAAGTACATGAGAAAATTTCATTCCAGTCTGTTGCTGCTGCAGTGATGCATACATGAAAATGTAGAAAGAATTAACTGATTGCTGACTCCACTATTCATTCAGTTACAGAGTGGGTTGGAAACTTACCTAGTCAATGGTCTTTCTTTTGCAAACGCAGATCAGTCAACCCAAAATTGCTGGGGGGAGATTGACATCTCTAGATTAAAAAAAAAAAAAAAGAAAAAAGACAAAACCAAAACCTTTTTCATTATTTTTCTTTCAAATGTGTAATTAACACACTGTAATGTTCAGCCTTTACATTCAAATTGAAATAGTTCCAGTTTATCAAAAGAAATGTTTTCATTGACTGATTTGCAAAACATAATTTTGTTCCACTTCAGGACATCCATTATTTTCCACACAGGATGAATATTTTTACTAAACAAAAATATTCTTTATTCAAGGAAAAGGGGGAATCATAGGTTAAGAATTTGTCCTAAGTATCATCCTGTGCTTCTTTTTTACTTTTCTAATTCTCAATACTCTTGCTAAAGTACAATGCAGACAAATCTTCGCCGGCTTTGCTTTTCTCCACCTGGATTGTTGTCAGAGCCTGCTTGCGTATTTCTAAGCTGGTATTCTAGTTTTGTGGTGAAGGGAGGGAGGGCAGGACAAAATTTATAACCGCATTCTCTTTGGGATGCTGTCCTCATAATGAACACAAATTACTCTCATTTATCATCTTGTGATGTAATCATATAAAGTCTTTCCCATTCTCATCCCTATAAGGTAACTGTTTTGCTGTATTGGATTATAATGACAAATGACAAAATCTTTTGCATCACTTCAACCATTACAAAATTCTGAAGGGATTGTGACTCTGTAACGCCACTAAGGTTTTCTGATAGAGCTAGCCTATGCTGAAAGCTGCAGTCAGAAGCGTCCAGTCTACCAATAACTTAACTATGCAACGTTGGCCCTTAGGGGAAAACAAAGAAACAAACAAACAAAGAAAAACCCAGTTGTATTTAAGACAACCCAGAACACCACAGGGAGTAAATTGTGGTTACATGGTACATCTGAGTGGGAAATACATCCAGGGGTTCCAGTTTTGGGATGTTTTATTCAATAAACAAAACCCAGTGGGACTTTTCAATATATCAATGCTCACAGGCTACAAGAAACATGAAGTTATCTGCAGGATTCATTTTCTTCTGTCTTTTGAAAGCTGATAAATCCATTCCACTCACTTAGGGCTGCTGAAAAACACAGAGCTCCAGTAAGAGCTGATGGAAGAAAAGGGTGTTAAACAATGCAAAGGCATGTTTACCATTTCTCAGGAACATACCATGTTGCTATTTTGAGTAGAAGAGAGAGAAATCCTCCCCAGGGTTCCAGGAGCAAACTTTACCATTTCATGTTTCCCTGGAGTGTCCTACAAATTTAAAATTTGTCATGGACTCTTTGCAAATAGGTAAGTACATAATTAATGCGCACAGTGAACTTAGTTGAGCACAAGATTTGGCACATAAATAAACTGCCCTTTTGGGAAAATGGAATACAGCCATTTGCATAAACTGACAAGACTCTGGATGAGTCCCCAGTTCAACAAGCATCCTCAAAGAAGTTGGGGTCTGATTTTCTTCTGTCTTCCACAAGTTTTTTCCTGGACATTTCCATAAAATTCCATGGACTCTTGCCTCTTTATGCATCAGTATAAGAGATGATCAGCTTTCTGATAGAATTGTTTTCTTCATTTATACCCTCCTTTCTGTAAACAATGAACTACTCAAATGACTAAGAGAGTGTACTGTTTTCTTTATTAAAATGAGTAGTTATACATTTAAAACACACTTAATCTAAATCACATTGGAACACACAGCTCCTATTGAAATATACTGCCAAAAATATACCGTTCTACTCCGCATTTAATTAAAGGATTTTGCAGGCCTAATCAGCCTGGAATAAACATTTGCTTCAGCTCTTCACCAGGCTAAAATAAAATGGTAAAATAATGCTGTTCTGTAATTATGACATTGGCCTAAAATCAGACATTGGCTCTAATGAGCGCAGCGAATCTAATGGTGAGAGTATTGTGATTTTTTTTTTTTTTAATTTTGTTAAATGGGGAGAGAAGTAGCTGACACAAAGCAAGCTGATCCCATATCACCCAAGGAAGAATACCTATGATCCATATATTCTTCCCTTAAGTAAACAGAACAGCAAAACTTATAACATCCATGCTGCTTTTTCTGTAAAAATGATTGAACATTTTTTCTTCTAAGTTTTAAATGTTTGGCTTTGTGAGATGCCAGCCAGTGAAGCAATGGAAAATTGCAGGTATTCCATGAAGTAACCCTTGTCCCATGCTATACTGGCTTTTTCCTTTAGTATTTATAATACCATGGTAAGCAGTACATTGATAAGAGTAACAGTTGAAGAGCTTAAGAAATATTAACAGGAGTACCATAGTTCTGATGTTGATCTGCTGCTACCAGTTCCCTGAGTCCTTCAGTTCATTAATTGATATTGATTATTGATAATATATAGCTGCTTGGTGGACATCATAGAGGAAAATCACAGGCACATAAACTTGGGGCTAAAGCAACTCTGAGAAGTCACCCAGTCCATCCTCTGTCCCAGACCAAATCATCAACAGGAGTCTTAGTAACTTGTTGTCTAAACTGCTCCTTAAACTCCTCAAAATGGAGATTTTCCAGTTATGATAAGCATTTTATTGTCAAGCTTAAATACACTTAATAAATGTAAGTCTTATCAATGTCTAAACTGCATCACCATGGCTATAATTTAAATTCATTACCAGAAAATGCTCCTTCTCTTAGCAGAGACTCTTTATGAAGACAGTTACAATCTCGATCCAAGTCTTCTCTGCAAATTAACAGAGCTTATTCAATCTTTCCACATAATTCACGTTTTCAAGTCCCTTCCCAGAGCAGTGGGGTTGGAAATAGATGATTTTTAAAGGTTCCTTCTGACTCAAATTATTCTATGTTTCTAGATCTCCAGTTTCTCTCCACAGGCTCTCTCCTGCAGCTCCATGGGAAGTCCATGGGACCACAATGACAACCTGTTACAAACTGTCAAAAAATATTTGTCATATCACAAAAATGTATCAAAATCACTGTGGAAATAATATCTGGTCCAGCTGATTCTTGCCCATAAGGGACAAATCCCAAAGCTTACATAGAGGAGTATGTGAAACATATCATCAACATTAGTTTTTAGCTTATTTTTACAAATTGACTTAGATGCAAACATTTAATCAGCTACTGGGGAGTAAAGGAAAGTCAGGATTGAGGAAGCATGGTTTTGGATGACTTTCCATTTCAGGGAGTTCATGTTCTGCCTGCTCCAGCTATTGGCACTCCATGTATTTCTCAGGGATCCCAAGCTACTTTAAGCACTGTACAGGACGCTCAGTGGGTATGAAATGCGGGCAACAACTTAGGCATTAACTGAAACCACAGATATGAGGATGATGACTGAAGACTAATGACTGAAGACTATATCACTTCAGATTTTCAGAACACCAGAGTACCAGTGGTGACAATGTCATGCTATTTTCTTGAATCAGGGGACTTTTGTAAGAAATAAAAATGTGGTTTGGCTGCTACTCAGGGTCCTAATATTTGGAATCCAAGGCACTTGGAATTCATGCATACATTCACTGCTTTGATTTTGCTACTTGACTTACGAAGGTACGCTTATCTATGGATAACTACCCGTTATCTTTGGCTGAAAGCTCTGTATGACAAATTATGCCAAAACTATTTTTTTTCCTTAAAATACATCTACTTTTTCAATATCTGACTTTATTGCTGTCACACTTTATTCTAGTAAGTGATTATCTGACCTTTTCGTAGAAGTTTTTCTTTTACTATAAGTAGTTTTTTTGGCCAGTTTTATGATTACGAGGTATTCTTAGCATGACATTCAAGCAAATCATTGTCATTCTGTAGTACAAGTACCCAATATTGAAATTAAGTGGAAGCTGACAAAATATGTCTTTTTACACATATCTCTATGGTCTGTGCAAAGCATTCCACTCATTTCCCAGGTTCTGGTCATCTTCCCTCTCGCTGATGAGGGAGGGTGGAGGGATGGAGCCCTGTGATCTGCTCTTGCCAGATCACAGACTTTTTGAGTAGGAGGCACCCTGGGATTTGCAGTGATGATCCTCACAAGAGATCTATCAGCTCAGCTCTGGTCTGTTTCTTCAATGCCAATTGTTATTCAGCTGCCAGCCAGATCTGATGCAATATGCAGCACCAGTATTTTACAGAAAATCCTTTCTTAAAACCAGATACTGCTAGTTGGTTCTCCTTGGTCTCCTGGGAGATAGTCACAGGGAAATCCTCATGTCTGCCCAAGTCAGGTGTACTCATTCCTTATGGATTTAATCCTCTTTGTCTTCTTAGCTCTCTGAAGAGGTCAAATCAACCTGTATTGACCCCAGGCATGAAAATTTCAAAAATCTTATTAGCTGAATTGTTTCAGCACTCTGAGATTGTCATTAATTACCCTCCTGTGCCTCTAGTGTCAGCAAGAAGTGTCCCTTGTGTTGTCCACAGCTTCAGTAACTGGCAGATCATCAAAGGTACGTTTATAAAGCTAAAGGCATAGCCTAATCCCAGCTTCCATACCACAAATTATATCTCAGTACAGCAGTTTCCAAATGTTGCATTATTCCAGCACGCTGGGACTACTACAACATTTTCATCTTCAGGAAAATCACTTCTTATGACAATTGATTTAGGTTTGGGTTTTGGTGTTTTCTTCATGATTCCTCATCAGTGCTTGTTTTTCAGCTTACTCTTCTCAGCACCTTTGAAAGTCAGCTCCTGTTTCTTTCACTAGAACATTACCTGTTATTATCTGTTTTCACAGCTGCACCAGTGATGTGAGATGGAAGGTCTGTTCAGGAAAGTCAGAACATCCTCACTGGGCAATGGGAAGAGTAGGTGCTGTATAGCTACCCAGAGCCCTTCACCAGCCAGAAGTAAAATTACCAGTTATATAATCACTTCAGAGTGAAGGATGGAGTGAAATATCTGCAAACTTACTGGCCAGAGTTCTTGATGGCTACTTTCTTTAAAAATGGATTCTCTGATGTTGCCTGTATGATCAACTTGCACAAGTCACCTGAAATCTTCAGCACACACCATGCATTGTGTATCTCTACACACTACTGTATTTGATCAAGATGAAAACGAATTTTCCAGGGCTTGTGCCCCAGTTTCATACTCAAGTCAACACTTTTTATTATTTCAAGAACTTTTAAAACATCAGCTTTTTGTTATGCACAAGCATGGCTGGAAAAAAGAGATACATGTGAGGCTTAAACTGCTAAGCAGGGCACATCAAGTATTTATGCAAACAGCAGTGGGAAACCACATGTAAATAAAGTTTTGTTAACCAAGTTGTTTGGGAGGAACTGTACACTTCTGGTAAGGTCTGCTTTGATATTTTTTGGGAGAAGCTTAAGTCAGAAGATGGAACACAGCAGTGCAAAGTAGAAGTTGTTAGTCTAGTATTAAGGAGGGCTTAGCACACTCAGTTACCAGACGTAAATTGATGTGATGGTAGCTGGCACCACAAAGAGAAATAAATGGAATTCAGGATAATAGTTTCCTAAACCACATAGATCATGTTAGAAGAGTACATCTGACTGCAACTTAACTGAAGCTGGTAGCTGTCACCAGCTGTGCAGAAACATTATACCCTAATCCAAGAAGGGGCTTGCAGGTCAGGATTTATAGACATTCTCTCTCACTTTGCTACAAACTCGTTTTGCAGTTTCATCCAAACGACAGTTCACAGCGTTTTAGACATGCGCAGTGTTATAACCATATGAAAACATTTCCCACCATCAACAGTCAAAGGCAGCACTTAAAAACAAAACTTTAATGTAATTCTTTACTTGACTGTAAAGAAACACTATTGCAAGCTTTCTCATAGAAAGTGATTATGACTGGAGATGGATTATCTAACCATTTGGTCTTGATTCTGTAAGTGGTTCATTGTGGTTTAGGAAAAGTATATAAAAACTAAAGCAAATACTAAATATTTTGTCCTCTGATATGGTCCTATGCCTTTGGCCATCTACCATGGTTTAACCCCAGCCGGCACCTGAGTGTCATACAACCACTCACTCACTTCCCCCAGGGTGGAATCGGGGAGAGAATTGGAAGAGTAAAAGTGAGAAAAATCATGTGTTGGGATAAAGACAGTTTAATAGGTAAAGAAAAAGCCGTGCATGCAAGTGAAGCAAAATGAGGATCTCATTCACCACTTCCCATTGGCAGGCAGATGCTCAGCCTTCTCCAGGAGAGCAGGGCTCCACCACATGTAACTGTTACTTGGGAAAACAAACGCCATCGTTCCAAACATCCCCACCTTCCTTCTTCCACCAGATATATACACTGAGCATGATGCCATATGGTATGGAATATCCTTTTGGTCAGTTGGGGTGAGCTGTCCCAGCTGTGTCCCCTCCCAACTTCTTGTGCACCCCCAGCCTACTCACTGGAGTGGTGTGAGTGGCAGAAAAGGCCTTGACTCTGTGTCAGCACTGCTCAGCAGTAACGAAAACATCCCTGTGTTATCAACACTGTTTCCAGCACAAATACAAAACATAGCTACATATGAGCTACTATAAAGAAAATTAACTCTATACCAGACAAAACCAGCACATTCTCCATCCCTATAGCATTTATGTCATGCTCAGGTACCACACTATCCAATACTACCTCATTAACTACCAGTCCCTTTCTTGATATAATACACAGACTTCATTCCCTTAGTCTATGGACCCCCCCTGTAAAATGTCTTTAAAATGTCCATAAATGCCAACTGAGTTCATTTGGTCCATGATCTTGTGCTGCATCTGTTCTGATGGTCACTCAGGACACGAGAGGTGGTGTGTTGTGTAGAGTTATTGGGCACCAAAACCAGCTCAGGTCAGGTCACTGCTGCACTTGCACTGCTTCTTGTGAGGCTTGTCCTCCATTCATTCAGGTGGTTCCTGCTACAGTAACTCCTGTAACATGCAGCTCAGATCATGAGTTACAACAATTTCATAGAATCATAGAATGGTTTGGGTTGGAAGGGACCTTAAAGATCATCTAGTTCCAACCCCGATGTCATGGGCAGGGACATCCTCCCCTAGACCAGGTTGCTCAAAGCCTCATCCAGCCGGGTCTTGAACACTTCCAGGGATGGGGCATCCACAACTTCCCTGGGCAACCTGTTCCTGTGCCTCACTATCCCCTCTGTGAAGAACTTCCAGTGTTTCCATTACAATCTCCACCTCTGGTCACTTTGGGCCAGGTCATAGGGTTTAACATTGCAATGAACTCCTCCCCTTGCTCCTGCTCCAGGTTGGACTTACCCACCGGCTGCAGTCCCTTACGGGAGTACCTGCTCCAGGTGGAGCCTTATCTAGGAGCCACAGTCTCTTCAGGGATGCTGTGGCATAGTCTTATCCACAGCCAGAGTCGCTTTGAGGTGCAGCTTTTGCTTATAAGTCTGCAAATACAACTGACCAGGAGTTTACAAGCACAAAGCTCTTTCAAGGATATAGAGCTTTTCAAATAAGATGTTTTTATAAAATGTTAGCTGTGCAGGTAAAAGAGATATTAGCAACAGTATGAATGGCAAGTTGCAGTTCCTAGGCAGCAGTACACAAAACCTGAATTTTTCATCATTTGCCTGCAAGCTAAAAAATATGACTGATAAATTACACAATCAGGGGGAAAAAAAAAAAAGAAAGAAAGAAAAAACCCACACCTATTGTTTGGATGGATCTTTCACTGAGATTTTAAGTTCAGTGCATGTGAGAGATCATGTGCAGTTGGCTGACTCACTGTTTCAGAGCAACTTTGAAAAAGTGGTCCCAGGTAAGATAAAAATACTTAAGAAGCAGGATTAACATCAAAACTTTAGAAAAATCAGACTATATAAATGTTTTTCATACTTTTGAGAAAACTTGTTTCAAGATGGCCTCTTTATTTTACTAATGAAAAAAGATTTTGAGAGCTAATTCTAAATTTTGCTACTTATGATTTCAAAAAAAATAAACCTAAAAGCAGGGCAGTATTGACTGTTAAACAGTGGGAATAATGCACAAGTCGATTTTGATCCCTTTTGACACATAACTTAGATAAGAAGTAACCTGTGTATGCACAGGTAGCAGTATGAGCTGTATTTCCTGTTCACTGTAGAAGAACAGATCTGTATCACCATCTTTAAACAGTCTCTTACTAATATTTTCATAGTGGGCAACATCTGTTTTAATCTTTTCCCATCACCTTCATTGAGATGAACCAGTATTTCCATAAAACCCTGTTTTTATACCACTACCATTGAGAAAAAATGTTGAAAACCATTTATATCAAGCTAGGAAAAAATGTTTTGCCATACAAAATGAAAGTTCCGGTCTGAATTTCCCAGGATCTTATTAAATACTAGGAGGTAATTGTGAAAAGAACAGAAAAGTCAAGAGATTAAAAATATAAATAACAAGTAGTATAGAGATACAACTCAAAGCAGAAAGATTTTTTGCAGGAAATACAAACACCAAGGTGAACTGGAGTAAAGTACCTCTATACATTCAAGGTTAACACAAAATAGGTGAAGAAAACAGAAACAGCTTTGGCCAGCCACAGGCACAGCTATGCCCATGCTGCCCTTCAAGGAAGGGCCAAGTCCTTGGGAATGGTTCTCATCAGCCCCCCACCATGTATGAGCAAACCTTTTCACTGGAAGGGAGTCTGTGGAAACTGTCACTTGATGCTACCTCCATGTAGCAGATACCTAGAGGATTTTCACTTCTAGCCCAGGAAATCAGCAACCAGCTGCTCCTATGTAGCCTTCTGCCACCCTCTACAATCATCTGTCCAGAGTGCGAGCATGTGATTGTTGTCAGGCAGGAAAGACAACGCCTTAGTCTTGCCCAGAGAGACCTTGGGGTCACGTGCTGCCCATGGACACCGCCTAAACCTGCCAGGGAGGACGCACGGTTATGTCAGGGCATCAGCCTGTTCCCTGTCTCCAAAATGGGCAGGTCGGCTCACGGCTTTTGCGGTGCACCTTATTTCACAGATTCCAAGGATGGTGACGGTGAAAGAAAGTGTTTGTTCTGCTGCAATAAGGTATCAGCAGCTGACTGTCCAGGTGCTGCAAGAGACATGTTTTTAATACCTGCCCAAATCATTGAAGAGCTACTTGACAAAGTAATGCTACTAAAACGAATGGTGTGGAGTGATTAACTGGTCACCAAAGAGGGTGAGTGAAGGGTTCACCAAATGATCCAGAGGACTGGCCCTATCTGAGAGGGACTGTAAATAAAATCAAAATAAATTGTTTCCACTCATCTTTAGGACTTTTCAAAGCACATCTTCAGCACCCTAGAGAAACCCTTATTGCAATTTATTGCATTCCAGCTGTGGGATGGGACTTTCCGTGTTTATGCATGCCTAGATATTTAAAAAAGGTGGTGTCTTGTTATCAGCCAACAACTACTTGCTTAATGTCCTCCACGGGGTACTCAAGGTGTTGTATTTAAAGCTAATATGTCTGTATATTGGAATATTTTATTCTAGTTATATTGTATCACGTTGTTACAAAAGTCTTAGTTTCAGTTAATGAGTACAATTTTTTTCGTTTTGTTGAAAGGTTCACTTGCCCGGTCTTTTTGAAATACCAACTGCAGGGTGTACTAGTTGTTTCTGAACACTTACAAAGAGGGGTATGTGGAAGAAAATCCAAAACATGCAGACATGGGTTGGCTTTGTACAGCCCATGAATGGCATTGTATTGTAAGTCAGAACAGCACGCTGCGATACTCAGAGAAATCTGTAAGACAGAGATGAAGAGGTTATCTAGGTTATTTCTCCACCCTAAGGATCAGATCAACTGTCTTTCCTGATAGATGTCCCTATAAGCTGGTCTTAAAGGCAATCAGACAGATTCCAGCGTTTCTCCCAGAAATCTTTGGCGCTTCGCTGCTTTGTTAAAAGAACGTTCCTTATCCTGAAGTCAATTCCTCAGCTTAGTATTTGCTGTCTTAGAAAACAGCAGATGTAGAAAATAATTTTATCTTCCTTCTTGTAGCTGCTTTTTGCAGTTTTGAATTGCTGGATGTGGGAAGATGAAAAACATGAATATTGGAGGAAAGGAGAAATATTCAGTCACTTCCAGATCTTTTTCTGGTAAATCTTACATCTGCATGATTCTTCAGTTTATGTATATCCTTTAAAAATGTGTTTGTCACTCATATTCTTATTAAATTCAACACCCATACAAGCCTCAGCTCCTCAGCGGAGGCTGTGGCAGTACACTACAGGATGGTATGACTTCATATATCTTACCAGTAGTGCATTAGTATATATACAACATAGTGTGCCATTTGCTTTGCCACAACACCATGACTCATGTCCTGCTTGGGAGCTAACTGTAACCAATAGCAGTATTTCCACATAGCCATCACTCTCCATCCTGCATCTGTGCCCGTTTGCATCTCTGTTAAACTGCATTCTGTTTTTCTCTAAATCATTCCTCTCCTTTGAACAAAAAAAATTAAAAAAAAAAACCCTAAGCCTATCCTCCAATGAGTTTTCAATCCTTAGCATCTCTAGATTTAGTAAACTCCTATGTTTATGGAGTCTCCCTCCAAAGTTAAACCTTTGAGGTCCATCCAGATCTTATTCTCATTGTCTGTACAGTCCTTTTTCTTCAAAAAATTCTGGGAAACAGAAAAAAAATCCCAAACAGATGATGTTGCATGTGTGTATGTTGTGATATTTAAATATTAAAATTAAATATTAATTCATGCTAGAACAATACTTACTGATTCAGTTCTGAGAACTAATCTAAAACCAGAGCTATCTAGGCAAAGCTGTATTTTGTTCCACCCCCTCAAACTACACATAAAGAAAAGTCTTTCCTGATATTTTTCAGTCAGACAGACAGTCCCTTGAAACTAATGAGAAAATGGTTATTTTCAAGCAGTGTATGGGTTGATGCAGTAGTTGCTTGAAATTTCAAGGAAAGAAAAAGCTCCCATAATAAAAACATGTCATGGACATTTTTTCATTCATAAGATGATTTATGTCAGGTTGTAAAAGTAATCTTTTCAGACTCCTCTCATTCAATTTAAAAGCAATGCTTTCCTTTAGATGCCAAGAGGAGTGTGAGTATTGAGGATGACCTCACTTACAAATGAGGGAAAAAAAAAGAAAATATAATTATCAGTGCAGGACAATGCACCATCTACTTATCATGAAATTCTACATGAAATTTTTTTTTTTTTTCCATTGAAAGGTATTCAAAGGACAGATGGGCAAAGGGCTTTCTTAACATTTAAAATAGTCTCTTAGGTGTTCAGATGCAATGATACATGGACATTTGTCAGCAAATGGCCTAAGGCAGATCTCAGCATGAAGGTAAAGAAGCTTGACAGTTAGAGAGGACCAAATATTGTTTCAAACACTTTCAGGAATAAGCAAAATATTTTTTTAGACACACAAGACATGTACAGAAAGCAAATCATGAACTGTATTTTATTTATTATTTTATTGTGTGGCTTGCTTAACAGTATGGGATCAATAAATTCTTCTTGGATCCCACTTCTACTTTTTCTACACAGTTCTACAGATAACTCATGCTTGTGTTTATTTCTCCACATCCCCCTTTTTTTTGGTGTTAATAAGATCAGTAGAAAGGAGGAGTACTGAGTTGAAACATTTGTTCCTCGGGCTGCAAGGAGAGGACCCTCATATTCAATTCAGAGAAAACATGTGTGCCCCTGCATGTGAATGCAGTACACTCCACAATAGACAATAAAGTCTCAAAAATTTACTGCAGAAGTATCCTAACCAAGGTTAGATTATTAGAAGCTACTACTCATGATTTCTCTTTAGTTCAGTCTAGCTCATCCAAAGGAATAATATTTTCCTGGTCAATAACAACAGTGGGATGGCCTGTGGATGACTTGGGTGTGTTGAGGGAAACTAGGCCTAAAAGAAGCCTGAAGACTGAAATATATGGATATTTCTACCTAATACATGAGTAGTGACGAATGCAAGTTATGTGTGAAATTAAATTCTTGTTCTCTCTCCATTGGAGAGGACAAAAATCAGTAGTACCATCAAGACTTCTGGTGAGAGCAGTGGTCATGGTCAGAGCAGGTACACATGCATCACATACTGTGAGACTGCAGTGAGAAATACACCATGGTTCAAATATTTCCAACAGGGATATCTAGGAGAGTCACGAGGGTCACTGAAGTGCTTCCCAGACTTCCAGAAACATCCTAGAAAACTACTCATTCAAGCTTAACTGAAAACTACAAAAAGTAGCAGCAATATTAATTTTGGGAACACCTAGCAATCTTTCCAGCACTTTGGCTACACTTATGACTACCATACTGCAAGTGAGAAACATATCTGATTATAGAAATAGTAAAAAGTAATCAGAGAGGGGATGGAAAAAAGAATATTCATGAGGCACAATGAAAGTTGCTATTGACTTTACAATGTATGCCCCTTCTTAAAAGTCTTCTGTTTGTTACATACTCAAGAAAAGCCTATAGATGGTACCACATAGTCATGAAAATATTCCAGAATTTTCAAGGTGTGTATGGAAGACACAACAAAGCAGCTGTAACTTTAAATCCTGATAATTTAAAAGATGTTGCTCTGCCATTATCATAACTCATAAAAAATGTATTGTTGCCATAACAACTGCCTCATCACATATGAGACTCTCTGAAAAACTCAAGCTTTCTTTAATCAGTCAGACACATGGGCCCAAACCTGAAAATAATCCACGAATACATTCATGATACTTTTTCCCTTTCCTGTAAAATGAACATTAATGCACACAATTCCTTTTTAACAATCATTATTTTTTAAACATCTATAATCAGAAGAGTCTAATGGATTCTTTTTGTCCTCCTAAGCAATAGAAAAATTGTGTCTGGGAGTGACTGCATTTCTTCAGATGAAATAGAGTCGATGAATGAATTCAATGTACATTCTCTTCACTGCCATTACTTTCCTGAGGCTCCACCATGTATCATTTGAATAACACACAATATAAATCCCAGATGGTGGCAGGACTTGTAAATGATCTAGTGTGGCAGCCCCTGCACGTATGCAAGGATTCATTGAAGAGAATTGCATTTTAATAGCAGTAGAAGGTATGCCACCTGGCTCCATGGGATAAAAACCTTACATTAATGCAACCACATTTCCCAGTCCTGAGGGCCTGACACATGGCTGAGCACAGGACCTGCTGCTGAAGTTGTATAGTCCAAGCAGAAACATACAGTACAGCTGGTCACGTGGCAGGATGGGCAGTATGTCCCCGTACCCCACGGTAGGCCACCCCACGCACTGATGCAGGGCACAGATGTCTGGTGAGACAGCGAGCAGTGCAATCACAATGCTCTTGGCTTCCCAGAAGTGATTCAGCAGCCGTCGCCCCTTCACTCCTGTCCCAGACCTCCATGGAAAAGGGTTTCCTCGGGCTGTGACACACTTCAGCTGAAGCTCCTAGCCAGAAGCAGCCAGCAGAAGGATTTTCACCTGGAGTCCCATTCCCAGACAGCCTAATCACCAAGTTAGTAGGTATCTGGGGACATTGCTTGAGTTTAGAACAAAAATTTCACCTTTGATGAAACAGGGATTTAAGTTGCACCATCCAAATTTTAGTTTTCACAAACTGGCATTTTCCAGCACACTGTTATTTTCATAGCATCATAGAACCAACCGTTCAGGTTGGAAAAGACCTTTAATATCATCAAGTCTAGCCATTAACCTGGTGCTGCCAAGTCCACTACTAAACCATAACCCTAAGTGCCACATCCAGCACCTCAATGTCTTTCTTGTAGTGAGGGGCCCAAAACTGAACACAGTATTTGAGGTGCAGTCTCTCCAGTGACAAGTACTGGACAATCACTTCCTTACTCCTGGTGGCCACACTGTTGCTGATGCAGGCCAGGATGCCACTGGCCTTCTTGGCCACCTGGGCACACTGCCGGCTCATATTCAGGTGTCTGTTGACCAACACTCCCAGGTCATTTTCTGCCTGACAGCTTCCCAGACACTCTTCTCCAGGCCTGTAGTGTTGCAGGGGGTTGTGGATCAAGTGCAGGAGCTGGCACTTGTCCTTATTGAACCTCACACAGTTGGCCTCGGCCCATGTATCCAGCCTGTTCAGATCCCTCTGGAGAGCCTTTCTGCCCTCAGGAAGATCATGACTCCAACCCAACTTGGTGTCATCTGCAAACTTACTGAGGGTGCACTCGATCCCCTCACCCAGGTCATTGATGAGGACACTGAAAAGAACTGGCCCCAGTACTGAGCCCTGGGGAACACCACCTGTGACCAGCCGCCAACTGGATTTAACTATTAATTTGCTTAAATTTCATTCTGCCAGCTCTTCTCTGCAACACAAACGATATTTAATGTGCTCCATTTGATAATAAATATAATATACCCCTTCTTTCCTCATGGCTATGTCTTCAAATTTTGCTCATTTTCAGTCTTAAGTTCTCTTAAGTAACATTCAACAAGTAATTAGATTTTTCTCTACCATATTTTCCTCTTCCTGAAATATGGTTAAATCTGATTTTCAACTTTGGAAACATCCTTTTAGTTTTGCAGGTCAAAGTGTTTGCCTCAGATCCCATAGTAATGTTGTGCTTCTTTTGCTTTGTGTTTCCTGAATGACCTTGTGCTCATACACTCACTGGTGGTAAATGCCCAAACTAGCTTTATAAGTGGAAGGAGTGTTGTGCACTATTCATTATACAGTTCAGATATCCCTTTTCAAGCATTTATTATGAAGATGGAACAGCCCAGAAACACGTTTTGCCTTCAAGTGAATTTCTATTGTATTCTGCTACTACATCTTTGCTTCCATACTTCCACAGATAATTCAGAATCAACCTCTGAAAAGGAGAGGAAAACAGGAAACTGGTACAGAGAATTTATACAGTTCAGAGGAATATATATCTGATGTCAGAGGATGGTGTATTTGAGAAATCATGGGTCTGATTCATTCTGGCAATTTCTGTATTTCCCCTCTTATTCTACAGAAATGCACAAGCCATCAGGTAAAACATCAGTCTTTGGCATACGGCTGCCTCACCAATAGCTTCCACCCACAGGGAAGGTGGGGATTAGAAATTACTTTGGTAAAGTTTTATGGAAAAGAGGAAGAGAAAAAAGAGGAAGACATGGCAAAATCATCAGTAAATTCAGCCCACAGGTTCAGGGAACAGATAAGGACAGAGTAAGGAAGAAGGATGTTAACCTAAACTCCAGCAGATCATTTCTCTCACGAGTCACTGCTAGAAACCACATGCTGAGTCATGGGTGCTACAAGCAGTAATTTTATAAGAGACGATTGTTTTATAGTTGAACTGCTATGCAAAAGGTCCCTCAAAACATTAATTTGTTTTTGGTAATATTTTAGGTCATTCAAGAAATACACAAAAAATTCTTCCCTAAAACCCAGCTCCATGTCTAGTCATTTCTGGATCACAAAGAATTAACTGTTTATTTCCCTCATGTTCCTATTAACAGGTTATATGTTAAACTCAGTACTAATGAGAGGAAAAATAATAGTGTTCAACCCCCATCTCCAAATGAACCCCTCCTAGAAATTTTTCATGTTAAAGGCCGAGATCCTTATGCAACTGTATTTCAAATCCATGCACAGGCATACTGCGCTTGCATTTTTAACTATGTTTTCCTATACAGAACCTGCTTTCTGTCTTACAGACTGAATCACTAGCTGAAATGTCCCTTCTGGCCACATTTAAAATCTTGATTATAATCCTTGATGAAACAGCGAAGTGAACAATCCTTGTATTTAATCAGAATAAATTAAACTAATGAGCTTTCCTGGCAGGTTTATTACTTTCCTTATGGATGAAGTTCCACTGGCTGATCATATGCAAGTCAAAAAACGAGTCTTATATAAGGGGTGGGCACCATAATGTTTTAATTGGAAATAGTGCATTCCTGATATGTTCCTAAGAAAAACTGGGCTTGTACTTTTTCTTCACACTTGTAAGAGGGCCAGATGGGAAGGGTCGAAGGCAGAGCTCAAAGCTGAGGCTCAGCAGTGAGGGAGAAAGATGTAGGATAGCACCAGGGGTGGTTTTAGCTAACAACAGTCCTGCCCAACAGTAGGAGATAGGCCATTCTTTGCCATTGCACTCACATAGCACCAGAGGCTGACTCTTTTGGCATCACTGTAAAATACCTCCCTCAAAAAAAAGTTTAATTGCATGTATGTATTTAGGACTATACAGGCAAAAAGATAATATTGACCACTTAAATCCAGGTGGATGAACCACCTTCTCTTTTTCACCAGAAGCAGCTTAGAATGGAGTTCAGTCTTGCTGGTGCAGAGCTGTTTCTTCATGATAGGGGGACAAAAGCTGGTTCCTGATCTGCAAGAAGAGTCAGACAGGAGGGCTTTTCTCCTCAAGCTCCCAGCCTCTTTCGAGTTCTGTCTGAACAAAAACATTTGTCTCAGGACTGTACCAATATTTGTAAAGGGTCTGACTGGAGTGCCCTGTGCTGTTTCTCTTTTTTCCTACCTCTACAACCCCACCAATGTCACCTTCACATGTAAAGCTAATGCTCAAGCAGATTCATAAATGCCTGCAGTTTGGGAATGTTGTCAGTTTAGTTTAATATTCTCTGTAGTGATACCAGGAGGATCTTTGTGGATGGAGCAAGACTCCTTTTCCATTGCACATTTACCACCCCACCTGAGACACTTTTCTATAGCTGTCAATGCCCTTGATTCCTGAGCTGCAGGTACAGAGACATAAAATTGTGGTTTTCTGTGCAAATTGCAAAATGTGCAGAAAGAGACCAGTATTTGTCTTCTGAACTTCCGGAAAAAGCACGAAGATGCTGAAGAAGAATATTCAGTAATAGCTCAAATTGGCTGATAGCAGCACGAGATAAGGCATTTCCCAGCGTGAGGTGACAGACAGTCCAAGAGAGCTGTGACCAAGCATGAACTTTGACGGGCAGTAATTAGCAACAGGACCGCAGCTGGTGTAGCAATAAAGATAAACAAAATTCAAGGCATGAAAGGACACAGAAATCTCTGTATCTGAGAAATATTAGTTTCCCCTTGCGATTCTTTCTCCTTTTTTTCTTCTCCTGACAACCAGACAAAGGGTAGGAGGCCAGTTCTCTGCAAGGGGAAGGCAATCACTGCTCTGTAGTCCCCAGGAGGCAGGACTCAGTCGCTGCCTAAGGAGAATCACAGACCTGAAACAACTACTGCAGACTTTGTACACACCCCATGCCTGCTTCTTTATCCTACTTAGGTAGGAAAGGATTTTGGAGGTAAATTCTACAACTTTGTTTTCAGACCTCTTTCTGGTGTGCTTGTAACAAAACAGGAGGCAGGTGTTTCTATTTCTGAAATTTTGGTCATTCGCGCTGTCACTTTAGACCAATAACACAGGTCCAAGGACATGGATCAACTTTGTAGACATGCCTTTCACAGACCCTTTGAGTTGCAGGCACCCTGTTCAAAAGAAGCGAGTCATGTTGTCTTCTATAGCAGAGAGAAGTTGTTCCAGAGGCTGTCCTCGGGCAGCAATCGCAGGCATCAAAGGACTTTTGGTCCAGTGGAGCCCTCACAAGCCTGATCAATAAATCAACTGGATACTGCCCAGCAGGGCACTACCTCTGTAATTGTTTTCTTCTGACTTTCTTCTCACCCCATGAGAAGGTGAGAAAAACCTTCCATCCAAAAGCAAACCAGGTCACAGAGAGAGATAGCAAAAGCTATGCTGAGAAAGCCAGGCTGCTGCTTCATTCCAGAGTAACAGGCATTTGATCAACATTCCCACAGCAAAAAAGTAAACAAACTCTGTCTACTAGCATGCATTTTATTTCCTCCTGTATACCACTTTCAGAAGTGATAATCCTCTGACAATGGCTGCTGGGTTCTCCCGAAGAAATAGATAAGATGGTGCTCCAAGCACGCTGTGCAAAGGCAAGCCCAAGAGAAACAGAAGTTGTATTAAAGTCTAGGGTGTTCTTACTTCTCTTTTGTCTAGGCTTGCTCCTTCTGGGTGACTATGGTTTCAGTGTAGCATACATGGAGAATTTAATTAAGGAAGACCAAGGGAAGCAAAACTCTCCCTGCCCAGCACACTACTCTGATTTCAGTTTTAGAAGCTCGCATGATTACTGCAGGAAGCAGCTATACAGAAAAGCAAAGCTTGATTGTTCTTCATTCTTGAAATCTGTTTGATTATATCTGGTAAATATTGTGCCCTTAAGTCATTTAATAATTCAGCTTTTCCACTTTGAAATAATATTACTGCTGTATGAAAGGTTACCTGGAGGGCCAATTCTAATTACTGAATACACCCTGCATAAAAATATTCAAAACTATTTCCAAATGTTTACCAACCACAGCTTCAATAATATTCTTTTACAAGGATTGTTTAATTGCAGTGTGTCCATCTAATTTCATTTATTTTTCTGATTTAAATGCTAGGCTACTCCAGTTATGGTTTTCTGGATTTTTTGGAAACTGGTGGCTGTAAACTAAGTTCTGGTTAAGAAGATAGTATTAATCAATATATTGCAATTTGCAAGACACTTAAGACTTGAATCCCCCAATAAATCCAAATCTATCCTCACAAGACACTAATTATGGAAATGTATTCATATATTTCAGTGATATTGGTTACACATCCACATCTGCCTCAGACAAATGAAAAAATACTGCTGCGAGTTAAACATGGGGTTGTTGGGCACATGAGAAAGTCAATGCAGCACGGCACGCTACCACCTATTACAAGAGGATTTCATGACTATACAGGTATAATGGTTCCACAGCCGATAGATCATTTCCAAACACACTCATGGAATAGAAACTGATAAAAATTAGAAGTTAGTTGTAACTTTTCAAGATAAAATCCTCTGAGTTTTACACTGATGACAGTCCCTGACTGAGCAAATACTAATATGGAGTTACTTGTCCATATCTTCCATCATTTTACATGCTGCTGTTTTGTATAATAAAAGTATAGCAAGCACAGCAATATCTGTTCAAGAGTACTTGCAAAATCTAGACACTCAATTTCAACAATTTTGTCAGTTATATTATAAAAACTGTCCTATTACTGTTCCTATATAAATAATAATCCTTGAGAGGATTTGAAAAAAATTATGTGACAGTCGTGCATTAATAACTCCTGGGGTATCTAAATGATGGAATAACACTTAAGGTAAGCAGAGCTTTCTGGAGTCTTCCCTTACAAACAACAGTCAGACACTAAAGACAGTGCAAAGTTCAGCAAAGCCAGCTGGAAGGCTTCTGTGAGCTTCAGGAAGGATTGATCAGACCATGACAAAAGCACTTCAGTTAAACATAAATAGAGCACACATTCCTTCAGTATTGGTACATGACTGGTTTAAATGATAAAGAGATTTTCTGTCTTCTAAAAAAGAACATCTGCACTGAAATTGTGATGTAAAAACCTTGCAAGTAGACAAACCAACACAGATTTTCACCAGGCTATTGGGTCACACACCTGTAACCCAAGCCCCTTGGCTCCCATCAGATTTACAGTGTCTGTTCCAAATCATTAGGCACTTTCCTGTCTAAATTGCTAAGGCTGTACTTCTAGGACTGCAATAATGTGCAGGGGAAGCTCGTTTTCTTCACAGAAAATATGTGCTACAGCTCGCACCTTCTCACCAAAAAGAAGTGACCTTGACTGACAACAGGCATGCACTATTTCAAAGTGAAAGGCAAATATTTGACAGGGTGATAATAGACTGAAATAGAGCTCTCTGAATGAATACCGTGTGCAGCCTTAATGGCAGCAGGACTCTGCTCTAATGCATGTACCTATCCGTTTCTTCAGACCTCCCTGGTCTGGGGTAGGGGTGCTGGTCTCAAGCTGAGGTCTCACCCGGGGCTGAGGTCTGATTTAGAGCCAAGCATGAGCGTTCACACCCCCAGCGGGTGTCCGTGACAAAGGTAGGTAACGCAGCCACAAGCACACACTCTGACATTTTAACCTCGGTCTTGTTACATTTTTTTTAACAAAAAAAGGTGATGTGTGAGGACCGTGCGCTGCTTTCTGCTGACTCAGCCGTAGCAGTGCAATGAAAGGCCCAGTGAATATAAGGTCTGCCTGCTTGCTGGCCTTACACTGTGCAATTAGAAAACACTTCATTTGTTTCCCGGGGTTCACTCTATGGTGACCTCACCAGCTGAGGCAGACTCAACCTTTTATTTGAAGGAAATAAAGAGAAACAGAACAAAACAAAACACCACGCAAAAAGGAAATGTCTATGTTTCTGTCTCTGAAGTGAAATTCTCTAAGTGATTTGATGTTTTTGAGTTTCCTGGTCAAAGAACCGACTTTCCCCAAGGTATCCCTGGTGCCCATTCTGAGCATAACAAGCAACGCCATGGGGGAGAAGGAAGCTCTCCAAATAAGAAGCCCCAAGTGACCAGAACACAGAAATGGTCACAGCCACTTCTTCCTCAACATACCTTCTCATACAGTCCTTCTCCAAAGTAAGGGGTAGAGAAAGAGGAGAATCCTCAGCCACCAGGAATTTCTTGGCGGAAAGCCCTCCTGGTTTTGCAGGCATGAGAGAAACCATAACTTGGGCCTCCTGAGGCCAATCATCATTTGAAAACTGCACCCCAAAGCCTTGACTGCCTTAAGACTTCGCCTCGGGAAATCAAACGTAAAGAGAGAATGAGGGTGAATGGTGCGCTCCACTGGCTGGGCAGTCTTGGAAAAGATTCCAAGCATTCCTTCATATACTTGAGGGTGCTGCTGACACCAAAATCTTCTTGCTGTACTCTGATGTTGCTTTGCACCTAGGAGGGTGAACATTCAGCTTCAGGACAAATATCGTCTGACTTGTGAGGTTCTTTGTCTTCCAAACAAAGCTTTAGCTTTTATTTTTTTTCCTGAAGAATTTCACCCTGATGGATATTGGCAGTGGAAGGCAGGTTAAATAATGCATGAAGAGAGGGATGGACACAAGAAGTGTCAGTTTTCTTTTCTGTACCCTTTTCCCCTGCAGCCTTTGAAACATATTTCATGCAGTTGCTTTATAATTCATATGAATATATAAAGGCTAACCCTGCACATTAAGCTCTGATGAATATACTGTGCAAATTCATATGCAAAGCAGATGTAACCCTCAGGCCACTGGCACATGCCCAGCTGCAAAAGAGGTGCCACCGTGTCATGCAGCATTTTGTTGTTTCTGGCAACCCTCCTGAATTTAAGTCAGGAATAAAACTAAATGGCACAAACAAAGGCCATACATTTTACGCTCCTTTACAACAAAATTACAAGCACAGAGACCATCCTCCCTCTAACCCTGTGTGATTTTTAGCTGTCTCCAGAGTAAATAAAGCTACTGTTGCTATTGTCCCTTCTCTTCAAAAATATCCACAGCTCAGTCAATGATTTGAAAGTATTGGTGCAGTAAGACATTATCTCAAAAAATTGGTTCCATACATACAACAAACACTCTTTATTTCAAGCACACATACATTTTGTTTCTTGCTCAGAGCTACACTATGACTAAAACAAATGGATGAGCACATTTAAGAAATCTTTCTAGTGATACATCTTGGCATCATATACTTTGACAAAAAAAATACATTAGCTTACTAAACAACTGCTGTAACTCTAGGGTCAATATGTAACTGAAGCGAAGCATCTTAAAATATTTTCTCCGGCATCATCCAAAGCCAACTGAAATCATTGCAAAGACTTTCACAGTCTTTCCTGAATTCAGTCCTTTAATCCCCTCTAGCAATCACAGTCTATCATGTATTGATATACGTACCTAAATAAAGTTGAAATATTTCTGCATCAAAGAACCATGTCTGAGAAAATTAAAAAAAAAAAAAAACTTTGAAAGAACAGTTTCTTCTAAAAAATGTAATATTAATATTTTATCATTAGGCTAAAACACCAGAGAAAACAGCATATTATAACCCTGAATGGTGACACAAGAAATCCATTAAAATCCTGATTAAAGTGCATTCTGCATAATAGCAAGTCTTGGCAGTGCAAGTCACCTACCAAACTCTATGAAACGCATGTGAGATTTGGAAAGACCATGTGCAATTCTTAAATATATATATATATTCAAATATATATTTTATATATCTTTTCAATATATGTATTATATATATATATTTATTTATTTTTATATATAATTTAGCTTGATAGTCAAGGAAGTCTAATAGCATTTGACTTTCCCAACATTTTAAGTTTGCCTGAAATTACACGTTCAACATATAAACCAGTCCATATAAATGTTATTATTTATCCTAACCAAAGCTATCAGGCTGTCAAGTTTGAGGACCCACTAAACCAGTACTGTGCAGACGTAGACAAACCACAGCTTCTTCCAGAAGGGCTTAACACTTTTAGCTCTGATCCGACAAATGCTCTCCACCACAATCTCTTTGGCATTAATAATTTATTATACTTAATGAGACTTCTAACAGGCATAAAATTAGACAAGTCGTTATGTCTTCAAAGGGTCATTTCCTGCCAGGTGAAAGTACAAAAGCAGCAGACACAAGGTAGAGGAATGATCGTTGTGGCTTAGGCAAACAGCTCACTAATTTTTTTTTTTTAAGGGTATGAATTAATCATTTCCAGTTACCTCTTAAAAAGCCATTGTTACTTGGGTTTTATATATAACTGTATGTCTCAAACCTTTCTTTCAAGTGTTGTACATCTGTCAATTAGCATTAATGTGATTCAAGGCTCTGCTACGGTCTGTTTGTTTGATAGGCTCTTTAAAAGCTTAAAGTAGTTAATTTCCTTTCAGGTTGCTCCTCAGTACCAAGCCTAACTTCAAATCAGTAAAATCACTCCTCTCTCTCTCTTAGAACATTGTTCATTCATTGATAATTCTCTTTGTCAGCAGCAATTCTATTTCCTTTACACAAATATTGGTATTTCTTGATGCCACAACAGCCAGTTCCCACAGCAATAAAGATATGGTCCTTCTCCCCTTCCGCTGCTTCTTGCCTTCCTTCTGATCTCATGTGAACCAGACTAGAGCTAGACTTAAAGCATCTTCACTAACAGAGACCACCCCAGACATCTTTAGTGGGTAAGGCTGACTGGTTCTGATAAAAACCTCAGATTCAGACATCCTCAGAAAATTGCTCTTGCTTGAGCCAGCTCATCTCAGTCACACACAATCAGAAGAGGAAGTTGTTCTTGGCATATAAAAAGCATTATTTCACCCTTGTGAAGAAATTTTAAGCACAAGGAGATTGAAATATCCTACCGGAGTCAACACCTGTTCCTAAACCTTGAGCCTTTGCGGATACGAGCATGAACACAAATTTTCTTCTGGCTCCCACAGCAGATGATGCTAAAGGCTGGCAAAACAGTAAGCACGGGTGCTGCAGAGTGCTCTCTTGACTTCAGATCTCTCTTCCTCTGAAAATCAGCAAACTGGAGACATTCAAAGCAATGACAAAGCTGAGACGCAAAAGTTTCCAGAACGTCTCTGAAAGCAGCAAATTATCCTTGCAGGAGAGATGTGGAAAAGATGCCAGCAAAGGACGCTGCGGGTGCTGACTTTAATGGGTTTGCAAATATATTCCCATACCCATCTGCACAAAGGCTAAATCAGCCTGTGCACTCATTGTGTTGTCTGGGTTTGTTTTTATTTTTATTTGAGAGTGAAGCATACTCAATAAACCAGATAAAAGGAAGTCATGAGAAAAATGGGAAGATGCTAAACCAAGGTTGAGGTCAGCAAAGTAGAGATGACAATGTCAGAAGGTAGGCCAGTTTTAGAAATACTAAATATGGATATGGATTTACAGTGAGAAAACTGAGAATGGTAGGATTAAATAATGCAGATGGGTGTAAGACTCAAGTCCATGAATTTTAGCCCTTACTTATGTCCAAAAGAGATTAATTTTCAGGGTCTGACCTGCTTTCCACTTTTCCATTCAAATATCACAGATCCAGGTCCCCACTTCTTTAGGCTGTGGGACTATTCTGTGTGAAAGGAGAAAAATGGGAGATGAAAATAGTCTTTACCCACTGTAGACACTAAGCATTGGCTCAGAACTGACCACTATTTCCCTAAGGGATTTTGGAGAAAGAGGCTGTAACGAAGATACATCGGATTTGTTACAGCATCTTAACACTTCTCCAAGACAGCACAATTTATAGCATGTGCAGAATTAAGAAAGACCTATTGAGTCACCAGCTTTTGCCATATTTTGTGACCAGCATGGAATCAGCATTACATCTTTTTCCTTTTGCCTTTTTATTTTTTTTTTAGGCGGGGAGAGGGATTTAGCACCTGGGATGTTTTTCTTGTGTTACGATTCTTTTAACTTCTAACAATTAGTGTCAATGCTTCTTGTGGTTTCCTCTGCATTTACCTTTTCTCATTAGAATTTATCCTAACAATCACACATTGCTCTGGAGCAGCAAAAACGTGTCCTGGTTTCTGTCAGAAATATTGCACTTAGTATGCAAAGTTGTTTTTAATCTTCAGATTGGTCTGCATACATATAGATAGCGCCTTACAGCATTGTTTTTGCAGCCCTAATGGGGAAAATGTACGCACTGGGGCAAAGTAATTGGATTTCAGCTGAGAAGCAGCATTTGAATGAAATCAATAAAGATTCTGTCATCTAATATTTTAAGTTTGGCACAATGTGTATACTGCAGGTCAGTGTAAATTCATTAAAAAGATCAATGCGATGGAATTTGTCTTGGGTGCCTTGAAATATCCTAGGGTGACTTGAGAGGAAGTTGCCAAGGAAACAAGAGATGCAACTGAGAGAAACATTTAGGTGTTTTAAGTTGATGCCTGAATTCTTCTGAGTTTGTAAGATATTATGATATAGGAAGTTGTCATGGAAACGAAATTCAACAAATAGTTAATGAATAGCCAAGCTGGACCATTACTGCAGGTGGCAGTGTCAGAACAATTTGGGCTAGAATACCCTTAAAAAATGTGAACTCTCCACAGGTTCTTGGCTGTTGTTTTTTACCCCAGAAATAACAGAGCAACAGGTGCTTAGGCACCAAAATGTCAGATGCATTAGCAAAACTATTAACAGATAGACTGCTTTATAGCTGGGTAATTTTGGATATTATAAATCACAACTCCTTAACTAACATCTAGAAGTGTTGCTATAGTTAATACACCTGCTTTGAACTTCACATATACTGCTCTTGTATTATTGTTCATATTAAATGAAAGATTTTAATTAGAAATACTTTTAAAACCCAGTTTGTGTCTTCATGGTGTCTTTTCTCTGCCAAAGGCTTTTGGTTTGCAGTGATGTTTTGGTTTTGCTTTTTTTTCTGTGTTTATTCCCACATCTACTTTTCTTCAATAATAAAACCTTGCTGAAGTTATTTTAATTTCTGTAATAGAACATAACAGTCATTTTCCAGGATCATGCAGACATCAATGTTTTTCTTCTTTTATTATTCCGTTTCAACTTCTCAATTTCCTTTCTTATTAGGTATGATGCATTTCTTAGCTTGTCTACAGTGCTTTAGGGTCTCAGCACTAATGTGAAAACTAGTAACTTTCTATCAAATACAAAGAAGAAATCCAAGAACGTATACAGTAACATGCAAGCCATATTTTTTTTTTCATGTATTAGAGGAAACCGTGACATTAGCGCTCTTGGGAAGATTAGCTGATACAGACACTATAACTGAAGATGCAGAGAGCGTGCTTT
This sequence comes from Eurypyga helias, assembly GCF_000690775.1. Lineage (NCBI taxonomy): Eukaryota > Metazoa > Chordata > Aves > Eurypygiformes > Eurypygidae > Eurypyga > Eurypyga helias. The sequence goes on along the minus strand of NW_010230013.1, from coordinate 35,125 downwards.
TATTCTCTTACCTACATCTAATGTATAGACAAGATAGATAAGGTAACACTTCTGCATGGAAATGCCTTTCCCAAAGCTATTCATAATTTACAATGATTTTACTTCCCCAATGAAATCCCATTTTTAGCCCTCAAATACTTGTTCCTAGGAAGTTTTTCCTATCATCACTCATCCTAAGAACATCATGCTATCTAACTTGCTAAAAAGCTCCTGGCCATTATGTTCTAGGATCAGACTGTCACTTGTTAAAAAATAACAGCTTTTTGAGATGTTTCACAAACATTTTTGTCTGCCTTAAATAGCAAAGAATTAAGATGCCAAATACTGTGTAACCGCATTTGTAGCTGCCTCATAATTTTAAGTTATAGCTACAGTTATAAATTTTATATTATGTCATTTCCCCCAGGCCCACACACACGCACGCACACAGATTGTACATTTTGATATGTATCTGTGCTTGCACAGGAATGGGGGTAAAGAAAGCTTGTGCCATTCCCTTGGCCTATAGAAATACTGGATGCCTTTAATGAGGTTGAGCTTTTTCCTGAACATACAAAAACCTTGTCTTTGACCCTTTCTCCCCCTCCTCACCATTGTATCCCAAGGGTGAGAGAGGATGGTGGAGTGTCCACACACTCTGTGGTCCTGCCTGCCCTCACCTGCTGCCTCAGGCTGCTCCTCATCCAGTGCAGCACTGGCTGCAGCTGCGCTGATGGCTGATAGGAAAAAAATAGGAAATCCAGTCCAAAAATGCAAAATTTTCTAGGTCAGCAAGACCTCTCTGGTTTTGTGTGTTTGGACCTAAAGAAAGGGAATGTAAAAATGGGATGTTACTTTCACATTAGTCTTCACATCAGTCCAGATGGATGCTTGGGTAGCAGAAAAAGGAGAATCTAGCTCTCATGGTTTCATTAAAACTCTTGGAATTTCAGCACTTCCCCAGACCTTTGAATAATGATTACCAGGAGAACCTCAGATTTTATATAAGTTTCTGGACTTCAAGGTCATGGAGAAAAGGTGTTTAAAAGGTTTAGAAAAAGAGGACAGAGAAACTGACCACTGTAGAGGATTTTTTTTTTTTTTTTTTAATGCGTTTTTAAACATCTCTGTATTTCTGAGAGGCTTAAATCATAATGCATGAACAGCTGGGACTGGTCAAGAATCAGGACTCTAAATGTGAACCATTTCTAGCATGAATGCATGCCCTTGGAAACCACACACAGTTTCTTTTACTGTCATTCCTCCTACTAGAAAAACTAAATAGAGTGAGGATTTCACTGAGCACCAGATGCTGTCCCTGAGCTATGAAGGGTACAGTAAGAGAGAAGCAAGCAAAAAACTTCATTGTCATTTGCAATGTTGTAGTTAAGCCTACCTTGCCCTTAAATGTATTTTGCAACCTGTATGATTTTATAATTGTACAGCTCCTTTGTGCTAAAGATAATAAAATAACCTTGAATTGTGCTTCATAGCAACACAGTCAATTAACCACTTACATATGGACAAATACTTGAATATATTGTATTGCGTCTGGATGCTATGTTATACTTCCTTCACATACCGCATTCAATTAACTCAAGGCTGTTGCTAGCTCCTGAGCATGCTGCAGAATGTAGTCCTTTAGAGAAAGGGCATTTGCCTCTTCTGCGTCAACATATTGAAACTTTCAACTTGGATGAATCCTCTGAAAGTTTAATTTCAACACTCAGTGCTAGAAAGTCTCTTTTTAAGGCCTGTTGCAGTTTAAGGCAGCTAAGGAAGCAGATCAGACTCTGGCTCATTGCTCATTGCCCAAGGAGGATGCAGTCAGCTGGATAAAAGTAAAAATGTGCCGTCTTTGTTTTCCAGGTTTGCTATGAAGTCAAATAACAGATGTTGTCTGTTTTTTTATAGAATTTGTTCGAAGTTATTAACTTCTTGAAGTCTTAGTTAAAAGGGCATGGGAATAAGAAACCTTAGTTATTTTTTTCTTTGTTTTCTCAACTATTCGCGTTAACTAATGAGAAAAAAAACCAACCAAACTCAGTTGTAACAGCAGTATTTGCCAAGCAACTGATTTTACTTGATGCTATGAAAATACAAGCTGAAGAGATATCAAAGACCTGGGAATCCTAGGATGCACAGTTATGCTAGTTTAATAATTGTCTGTCCTTCTTAAATGTTCATATGTGCTAGCACTTACACAAGAATTACGGGCATCACTGGGGCTTCTTCAGTACCTTGTAACCACCGGTGCTACTAGATTCACTCAGGGATAACAAACTGTGCTTTATCTAACTAATACAACAAGCACTTCAGACTCCTCGCAAAAGGCTATTTGCATCCCTCAAAAAATATTCATGCTGAAATACGCACAGAAATTTAATGCATGTACCCGTGAAATTTGTAGCAGGCCTAGAAAGGAAAAGACAAAACTCAAATGATTTCGTATGAATGATCTTTCCAACTGTAAATGTAAAAACTGAACCTTAAAAAAATCAGCGGTCTTTTTTCCATTAATGTTACTTTCAAAATGAATGGGTTTGTGAGCTTTTTATTCTTCAAAAATGTAGCTGAACCAACTATGGAGGCCAGAGCTGTCTTCCCAGGAGAAGTCTGTTAAATAATAAATATAAAACCCAATAACTTTCAGGCACTTCAAACCAGGCACAAAATACAGAAAACTCACAGTAGTTAGTCAGTATATCAGGACCGGGGATTCAATCCATTTTTATTCACTTGTGCAACTCGAAGCAGTTTGTTGCTCACTAAAGTGCTGTTCACACAAAGCATCCACAGCAGAGAAACATTTTGAACACCTTGTGTATGGAACTTCCATTAGGAAACACAGCTTGTGATACTGCAATTAAACAAAGAAGAAATTAAATCTATGCATGAGCCTCTCAAAGGAGGAGCAAAGGAAGGTTTTGTCTTCCAGTGCTTTGGGGAAAATCCTCCCGTTGCTTACAAGATCCTTCACAATTTTCAACTCTCCCCCAATCTGTAGTGCTTCCTGCATCTTCCCAATACAGACAGACTCATGGGCAAATTTAAGCCTATGGCCAAGAGACCAGCAGGGATCAAGCAAGTGACACCGGCTTCTCCTCTGGTTGAGAAACCAGAGCACCTGGTCTTGAACCCACCAGGTGTGAGGCCTGCCAACCCTGCCAGTGGCATCCTTCATCCCAGGGGGAGAAATCCCGACATCTTTCTTTCTCTCCCAGCACTTTGCAGCCATTCCCTGTGCCGCGCAGCTGCATTGCCAAGTCGGACCTTCAGAGATGGCCTTTCAGCAGCACCTTGGGTTTAGCCTGTGACACTCGCTGGGCCAGCAGCGCACTTAAACTTTTCACCTGAGCTTATCTGAGCTCTGAACAGATGTTCAGAGACATCTGTACTAAAATGTGGGTGGGATCCTGAGTTAAACCTGTGGTGAAGAGATGCTCTCAGTCTACATGATCCGTCACAAGAGTGGCAGATCCAACATGCATCAATGCGTATTTACTGGCCTAAATCACACTGCTGATAGTGTCATGAAAGAAAAATTAATGAAGCAGAGAGAAAATACCATGTAAGGGCAAAATGTGACGAGTGAAAATACCTATGTACATCCGTAAGCACATACGTGTAACAAATCTCCTGATAACAGCTTCAGGGACATGGTTGAATTTCAGCCATAAAACATAGCTCCAGGTTCCTCGCTGTGTCATAGATTGCAAGGGCTGGAGTTTCTAACTACCAGTTGATAGGCTGGGGTTGAAAGGATCACCTTCATTCATTTCACTGAGGGTAATCATGGTGTGCAAAGCTGCTGATTAAAATGATAACCTAAAACAGGGCCAGAAGTGAGAGAGAACCTCTCCACTCTCTCCTGCCTCTACTCGCTTCCCGCTCCTCAGTGCTGGATTCCTTAACCTTTGCCACAACTTGCTGGTAAATAGTCTGGGCTAAAATTAGATATACAGCAAAGGGTAGGTGTTACCATCTGCTGCATGTTGTTAATTCTTGATGGCCTGATAACATCTATTTTTGATGTTCTTTATTAGCTTTCTGAGGAGGAGAAGAGAGGGATAGGCCTCCAGTGCCCCCATCAGTGGATTTCAGTATTTGCTGCTTTTTTTGGTTGACAGCCAGCTTTGCCACAGCAGGGGGCTTTTAGAAGAATGTGCCAGGTAAGACAGGAGACCACGTATATTCATTTAGAGCACACAGTAAAAGAACTGGCAGTGGCATCTGGATCTGCTTTCAGTTCATTCAGTAACCAGCACATCTTCTTTCATGCAACTGTGGATCATTTTCTCTGCTGTCATCTTTCGGTTGTTGCTGTAAATTGTCAAATTAGAACCGACCAATCATGGTAAGGGAGAAGCCGCTGCCTGAGCGCTCACTCACCAACTGAGGAGTCGCAGACTCACAGCCTGAGATGTTAACTGCTGGGACCAGAGTCCCTTCGCCGCAGGTGAGTCCCCTGAGATGACGTGTGTCCCTCTCTACTCCTCCTACACACACATAACACTCCTGGGTGCTTCGTCCTCCCTCCATCTCGACCCTAGGTTTCCCCAAGCAAAATCTCCGACATGACATAGCCAGACGAATTTACTGAGTGGTACAGCTGGTGCTGGGTGTCTCTGGAGAGGGATCCCAAACTAAAGAATCTCTCAGCAATTATACCTTTGCAACCTCTGTTCCCCTCCCCTCACACAATCATTCGGTCCAACAGTCATACTTGGGTCTGGGGTCTCCCTCATTGAATCCTTTCTCTGTTTCCAGGTGGGCTATTCCTTTCCTTATCTGGAGGAGGCAGCTCCTGCTGATCGATATAATTATCTTATCTTTCTCATTTACACTGATTTTGGGGCCTTTCCTCATGTACCAAATAGGAGTTCAGTGTAAGTTCAGCAGTATCTAGGTAAAAGTTCACAGCTTGCAGCCTAAGGCTTTTTACGAAGGCTATACACTGGGTTCTGTCTGAGCTAGGAAGTGACTAAACTGTCCATCCATCTTGGTTGTCTTGCAAGACAAAGCCTCTCCCGTATACTGAGCACATTTAAAAACTTATGCATGCTGCAAATACAAGCTTAGACTGGCAATGAGTGGCTGATGTCTATATTACCTGTTAAGCAAAATAAAGTGCCCAAGCAAAATACGAAATATTCTGTTCTATTAATTGTCTGAGGAGCATGTACCTACTGAGCACTTTTATTGTTTAGAGATAAAGAAATACAATACTTTTGTCTCAGCTGGATTATTGAGAGTCAGGTGGCCATGTTCTGTGATATTCAAAATCAGCAGAAAGCATAAATGAATCTCAAGCAAACCTAGGTCTAGCATGACATGAGACCCCACCTGGAGTATTGCGTCCAGCTGTGGAGCCCTCAATATCAGAAGGATATTGACCACTTCGAGCGAGTCCAGAGGAGGCCACGAAGATGATCAGAGGGCTGGAGCACCTCTGCTATGACAAAAGGCTGCGAGAACTGGGCTTGTTCAGCCTGGAGAAGAGGAGGCTCCGAGGAGACCTCTTTGCAGCTTTCCAGTATCTGAAGGGGGCCTACAAGGGTACTGGGAGAGGACTTTTTACAAGGGCCTGTAGTGATAGGACAAGGGGTAATGGGTATAAATTGAAAGCAGGGAGGGTTAGATTAGATATCAGGAAGAAAATCTTCACAGAGAGGGTGGTGAGGCACTGGAACAGGTTGCCCAGAGAAGCTGTGGATGCCCCAGCCCTGGCTGTCTTCAAGGCCAGGCTGGATGTGGCTTTGAGCAACCTGGTCTAGTGCAAGGTGTCCCTGCCCATGGCAGGGGGGGTGGAACTAGATGATCTTTAAGGTCCCTTCCAACCCCAACCATTCTATGATTCTATGATTCTATGAGATTGATTGCTGTGACCACCAAAATGTACCACAGCATGCTCTAATAGAAAACTGTCCCTTTAAATTGCATTATTTTAGACATTATCCTTCATTGCCATGTTTTGAAACCATCACTTCTGCGTTCTCTCATCCTGTTGTGGACCCTCCATCTTCATCCTTCAGCTACAATCATTCTCCACGGGTGGAGTAAGTAAACCAGCAAAGTGATGTAACATACATGACTCTGAGCCTCTTACTTGTTAATGTGAAAGGTGGTTCTTACAAACAGCAGCTGAAGGCCTCAGTGGCCATTCTGATCTTTTCCATTATACATGGCTGCGCGTTTTGCATCCTGCATGGCTGAGCATGCTGCCAACATAAACTGGGAGGAAATGACAGAGGAACTCAGAAATGAGCTCAGACCACACAAACGAAACTGAATCATTATCACAGGTAAAATTCTCAAGAAATAAGTGAAAGGTTCATTAAATACCTTAAAGTTTTGTAGTGGGCACTTCTTAACATGAGCTTGTCATGCATTACCGTTTTTTTACTGGGAATTCTAACCTTTATACTGACCTTTATTTTGGAATTCAGGTTGTGCAGACTTCTTACTTTTCTCTTGGAGGTCCTCATAAAGGCTCTTTCATTGGATGCTCCCAACCGCCTCTTCCTAGACTCCCAGTTGGTCATACTCAACAATTCTCTTTCTTCTCGTAGGTGCTAGAGATTCAGTCTGACACCACCATGAAAGTTCATTGCTTCCTCCTCTAATGAACCAGACGATGCAGCAGTCCAGCTCTTGCTCCCGTTGCGTTGCCACCCTGCCTCTGCCATCCTGACCTGCCTGCCCAAAGCACTTGTTAAAATGGCTTACTTTTGTCCTTCCAACTGCATGAAGGAGCCAACCAGCCAAGCACTGCTATCCGGACTGGCAAGTACATTTGTTTTCAGAATCGCTGTGGTGAGTCAGTGAGACAGATGTACTCTCCAGGGCTAGCAAAGTCGCATTGCCTTTTTATGAATAGCTGAGGTATTCGAAGCTGCAAAACAACTTCCCTGAGGAGACGAGAGAGGCTCAGCCTGAGACAGCTCAGGCCCTCCTGGAAGACTCACTGCCTGGAAACATTAGAAGGTAAGAAATGGCAACAGCAACTGTAAATGTCAAAGAAGAGACTTACTATTCACAAATGATACATTCAAGATCCCCATCCAGTGGGAGAACTGCATATAATATTAAGCTCTCCCCAGTCACACAGCTGTGTAAGGTAGAGCAAGAATATTTGTAACTGAAGTAGATAAATGCTTCGGCTGCTTTTGGAAAGCCTCCTGAAATATTTGGTCTTTTTCAACCTCAATAGATTTATATCACAACATGAACAAGCTATACTAGGACGAGTAGATAAAAGGGAATGTCTTCAGGTGAAAGCATTACCATAAAAGAGAGAGCATTGCTCCTACATACCGCGTAACCTAGGAGCGAGAATTGCTACTTAGCTCAGTATTTCTAAAACCGTGGTCTGTGATGTTTCTAAGGGTCAATAAAAGACATAAAATAAGTTTAAAATGTTAGATAGCAAGAGTGGCTGCAGTTCATTTCTACAGGAGTTGGGGTCCGAACGCAGATTATAGCGCGAGGCTACAACATTCACAAGACAAGGAATGACAAATACCCTTGTTAGCAGCAGCTTGGTTCTTTCAAAGCAAAGGATTAAGCACAAACACAGGCTGCCTGTAATTATGGTTTGGTTTGATGTCCCTGCAAGACATGGAAGGAGCTACTTCTGATGCAGTGAGTGAAAAAGGCTGGGGTCACATGGAAAGAGATGAATCAAAAAATAGTCACAGATGGTTCAGAAAATACTACGACTGCCTGTCTGTTGTTTTCTACAGTCCGTATAAGCAGAGAAATTCACAGAAGGGATCATCAGTGATGGGGAAAGTGGACACCAGGAACTGCCAGGCCAAGGTCTATGGCTTTGCTCGTGTAAACTAGAGCAATTTCATCAACTTCAGTGAAACTTCCCAAGTTCATACCAGTTGAGGACTGTCATGTGTACGCCCAAGAACTGCTATGGAGAAAGGTGAGAAAGAATAAAGGTCTAGCAAAAATTGTCAACTACAGTACCCAGTGGGAGAAAGAAAACTAAATACTTGTATCTGTAAATCGTACTCACATACTGCCTTCTCTCACAAACACACAAATACATGGAGTATGCATAAGGATGAAGGCTGTTGGCTAATCCCTGGCTATTGCAAGGAAGACAAGTAATCCTCTGTAATCAGACCTGTATGAAGCTTCCATTTTTTCATAATACAACACTCATGTTACAGATGCCCTGACAGATTTTACCATCTTGCCATTTTATTGATTCTTAAATAGGAAAGCTATCATACTTCTGACTGCTTCTCATGAGGAGACTAATTAGATTATTTCATCATCTGGTTCATCAAAGCAGGAAATACTTAAGTGTCACAGCTGGTCTCAGACTAAATATCTACTACCAAGATTTTAAATGAAAACTATTACATCTTCACTGGGTAAGCATTTCATAAACGGCTAGACAGTAAAAAATGATGAAGACAACAGATATCGTTTCACATCTCTGGGCTGCAAAGGGAGTCTTAACTCTAACAGTGCATTTGGATTTATTTTCACTTGCTTTTGCTACTACCATCATTCAAAGAGGCTTTGCATAATGATCAGACCTGGAAGACTCAGAGAGCTATTTAGATTTCCAGCAAAGGTTTATGACTGAGAATTAAAAACTCAGAGGCGATGTCTTCATTTTAAGTGAATCTCCTGTTATTGATGCAACCTTTCCAAGCAGAGTACTCAACACTAAGGAGTTATCAACTGCAAGGAAGCGCATCCTCCATGGAGAGGACCAATCCCACTGTCTGATCACTATTCACTGCCCACTATTCCTCTCCCAGTTTGTGAGGTATCTTTTTCTTTTGCACACACCACTCTGTACAATAATCAAAACCTCCTGAAAAGCAGCATGTGTGACAAAACCAGATGCTCATTTTTATTGTGCTTCTCCTTCTCATATGTGTATACAGGGTACAAGAACAGACAAGCTACTCATTTAGAAGAAGAGTTTGTTCACCATAGTGATTTGGAGTAAAATTGCCAACTATCACCAGCAGACAGTTAGTACAAGGCCTAGGCTTTGCAGGTATACTCAAGACGAGCAGTGTGATAATGGGTAAATCATTTCCTTGAAATAGCATTCCCATGAATATCATATGTAAAAACAGACTCTTAGTATAATACCAAAACCTCAGTAACTTTGCTATGGAATAATAGAATACTGTTTCTCTTAGAGACCTATAATGTTATTATGTAAATGGCTTTACAAAGCCATGATTATATCAACAAAATGCAATTGTTGTGTAAGACAGTTCCCAGTCTCTGTAAATGAGATTTTTCAGCACTACAAAAGCAGAAAGTTTCCTCCCATCATGTTAGAAGGAACATTAACCACATTCCTGTGGCATTTTTCACTTTGAGGGTTATCGCAATTAACCTTGAAGATCACAGGACCAAAAAAATAACATATATGCATGTGAGTTGCAGCATGCAATGAAAATTGTAATAATATTTAGGTTCCTCTTATGTTCTGCACTTCCTTGACCTTATTAGAAATTTAGAAACCCTTGTAACTTTGCCTGCCCGTTAGTTGGTCAGAAATAGCTCTTTGTAATCTAAACCCTCTTGGGCTTTTTTTAATGAGTTAGGCTGTAGGCCTCATAAAACTTTAGATGGAAGTTTTGACTGGGTCACTTTGATGTGGGAAAATGTAATTTTTATATCAGAACTGTCTCTTTGAAGTTATATGAACCAATAGATGAACCATGAACCCCAGAAAAGGACACATACTTTTTGAACTCAGCCTAACTTTTGGAGTGCACACAGTAATGAAATACACAAAGGTCACACAGTTAAAACCACACATTGAACAGTTTGAGGGCAGTAACAGTGTCATAAAAATATTTTCAATAAGCTGTCTCCTGAATTAATGGCATATAACTGTTACAAGACAATACTATTAAGTAAAACTCTAAAATTTAGCTACAAACTTCAGTTCATGATCCTGTAAAATCATGACCCGCCTTGCTGATATTTTTAGCCTATTACATTATTAGCAATTCTTTCCATTTCTAACTTACATATAATAATTTCTGCCTCCTTTAGGTGGACTAGAAAACTATGGCATTTTTTCTCTTTTTGACCCTCACCTTGCAATTTGCATGAAAAAAGCAGTTGTTTACCTCTTTAAGCAAAATATTTTTCAAAAAAGGACAATACGATAGGGCAAAAAAGGTCAGAAATTAAATTCAGATTTTTGTACTTTCTGCTGTTGACCAGTAACCAGCAGCATGCAATGTCCACTGTGCTAACGATGCTGGCCAGGGGAGCCACACTCACTCTCCTATGTTGAAAAATGCTACCACTTCCAAAGAGGCTGAGAGATGAACCTTCGCAGTTTGTAAAGAGTCAACCGTCTTTATAAGCTAGTCCACAACGGTGGCTTAGAGAGCCATGGGCATTGCAGTGGCACTAGCCGTGGGCTAGAATATGAAAATGCACAATTCTCTTTTCATTATTCCATTGCATTTTGAGCATCAGTTTCCACTCTGTCTATTATTTCCGCTTTACAGTCATTTTCTTACACATTAACTGTTAAATGCTGTTTAGGGATGGAAAGAAAATGGAAAAAAGAGCAGGTCTAAGACATGCCAAGGTGAGGAATATTCCACCAGTTCTGTGTACTTACAGCACTGTCAGGTCCACTAAGTTAAAACTGAGGCAGATAGGGGCAATCTTACAGAAAAAAGACACTGTTTGAGCTCCCTCTTACTCAGCAGAAAGTGTTGTTTTGTTTTCACGAAAGAGAAGGAAAAGTGAATAAGGGTGCCCAATATTCCAACTAGCGATAAGCAATACTGGTATTTTCTTTTGAGACAATTTACTTACTGACAGGGAAAAAAAGAAGGCATGACACGGCATATTAAATGTCCAGAGAAAAAAATCTTACTCAAGTATTTGCCTTCATAGAATTTTATTAGTAGTACACTAACCAAGAATATGGTCTCCCTAGCTGGTCTGAATAAAAGTCACCTACATTCAGAAGCAAGGTTATCCTTTCTGTTAGGGTCACCAAATGAGGCCTCACTTTGTTCTTTTGTTATCAAACATTTAGCACCAGGAAACTGATAAATAAAATTCCAGTTGTGGCAAACAATCCTGCTAAGGTACTATTGTACTGTTTATCTTATTTGCTGCCTGTTCTTTTCTATCCTCATTCCTACAAATTAGGCAACACAAGGATTAACAGAGAAATGGCCACTTTCTGTCATGTGGCTTGCACATTTTTATGTCCTTGTGACAGCAGCCAATTTTGCTATTGTCAGAGTTTCAAATCCTCAACTCCAAGAGTTTGGCCATGTGGTACATCAGGCACCTCAGGATGGCCACGGTTGCACATTCAATTATGCTCTTTCTTGCGCCTACTAATCAGCCCCTCTTTCTTCCCTCACCTCCAGTTACTTGTTTCCAACCCCATGCTACTCTGTTATGTACAGTTGTTTGTGCAAAAAGGTGACAAATTGGGCTTTCCTAAGCCGCACCATTTTATGGCCAAGCCTTCTGAACAGTTACATAAATCCAAGGCAATTCCAATAACGCCAATGAGACTCTGATGTAACAGAATAAAGTTACTGACATGGAAATGGATGTTTGATTGAAGCAAATCAGTTGAGAAACAGATGGAAAAGGAGAAAGGAAGAAGAACAAACAGCAATAACCAGAGCTTATGGAAAGTCAGATTTATTTTTTCTTAAGTAAATGGCAAAGTATTAACTAAAATATGTAAATGTTCTGAAACGAATAATAGAAATTTCAAACTTTCTTAACATAGACAGAAGATTGAAAAAGCCACATTTCTTAATAAAATAACACTGGGATTCACGTGCTAAGACCCAGTGCATTCCAGCCCTCCTTCTCATAGGACTGATAGGAAGCTAAAAAGCTAAAAAGTTGGAAGGGACGACCACTGCGGAGGAGTGCCTGCAGTTTGGCAGCCAGAGTGCTTCCAAGAGAGGAAGTCTGGAAACCCGGAGCAATTTGGGTCTCAGCCCCACAAGCAAGGCCCATGAGTCTTTAATTGCCGGACAGCCCACGTGGCAGGCTCAGATCCAAACCTGAAAGCCCAGGCTTGGCAGCACACCACTGGAGTTGAAGAAGTTTAATAAAAAATGTTTGTGAGTGAAAACGAACACGTTTTAGAAAGTGTTTCATCCACCCAAAGAACGACCCTGATGAGGTGGTAGCCTCTCCCCTTTGATGCCAGCAATGAAAATCCTCATAGCTAGGCCCAGCAAGGTGACCCAGTCTAGTTAGAGATGTTTTGATGGCATTTTAGTGATGCCAAGGTGAACCAAAGCTGCATAGGACCAGTGAAACCACTCATCTTGCCTAACTCTCTGTGTGCTTCCTGCACAGTCGAGATGTGGCCAAGGTCATGGGAACCCACCTTGGCAGCTGCTCTGCTGTTCACTCATCAGTGTCAGGGCTTCAAAAAACTACAAAGTGAAAATTCATCTTTCATTCCTGTCCCCAGGTCAAGCTTTTACACTACGTGTGTTATTGGGGCGTCTCTAACCAAATGAAAAGTACTATTTCCCCTATAAATTAGCATGATCAGGGCATTGACACGTAAAAATGCGAAGGTATTGTATTTCTAGCAACGTACAACTCTGGTTGTTATTCAAAGGACAGCATCCCCCTGATTCATGCTGCTCCAACAGACCAGCTTAGCATGTACATGCAAATACACACGCCCAATTCTCTCTACAAGATATGGTCAGAGCAGTCACCCTCCCAGTGCTGCCCGATCACAGCCTTACAGATGCCCTTCTCTCAAACCAGGCCATAGACGTAGCATCTGCTGCCATGCCCTCCCACACCTGACCACCAGGCCACAAACAGGGCTGTACCTGTTTCCTTCTCACGTGATCACCACTTAGGGTGGAGTACCCAAAATGGCTTTCTCCCGCAGCAAAAAGCACTTGTGATCGAGCCACAGAAACAGCTTTTTTGGGCAAGATTTCCATTGTACAGTTCTGCATGAGGCTCCCTTCTCTCCCTGGAACAACCTGTAAGGCCCAGTTTAGGAAGAACTTGCAGGAGCATCCTCTCCCAAAGGTGTCTAACTAGACTGCTCCATTCAAGTTGCTTCTGACAACCAAACTCCTCACTCACCCCTCCCAGCAGGATGATTTTTAACTGGTTTACAACTGCAGGCTTAAGCTTTGCCAATGCAACAGATTTAGTCCATAAGCAAGACTCGTTATGGTTGGTGGCTTCGCCAGGCCTCTGTTGTATGGGCAGCAGTTTATCTACACCCAGTAGTTGCTCTTCCTGTTGTTTTTTCTAATTTCCCACTATTCCTGGAATAACATCAGCATTCAGTTACCAGCACTAATGGAAAATACTTCGTCATTCTATGGAAGGAAGTATAAGGTAGCATTTCCTGTAACAGCAGAGCCCTTGATTCACATTAGGTCACAGCGTGCACCTTTTCTACCCATACCAGCCCTGACCAAAGTACTGTGGGGCTCCTCCTGATCCTGGGAGTCCTTCCTATGGAGTCAGGGTGTAACCAGGGCATACAGCTGGATTGGAGAAATGTTTTTCAGGTCTTGCAGTTTAGATACTGGCTTTGTGAAGCATCAACTCCTTTCTATGGCCATGTCCTCCCCATAGCAATGGGCTGCCAGACAAGGACACTCGTAGTCACTACAGCCCAAACACGTTACGGTGGCAAAAGTCGCTCGGTCGAGCAAGCTCCCCTAGACTGTCAGACCATTAGGAAAATACCTGCCAGCTGGGACACCACAAGACTTCATTCAGCACCTTGAAAAAACCTCATTCCTTGGCTATTCTCCAGCCATCTTCCATTCCCTTACTTTTGTGTTCAACCCAAAATAAGCAGTAGGTAGGTCTTAAATGGGACGCTGAGGTTAATGAACACAATTCCCAAGGCACAGGTAGTGTTTTCCTCCTGTTACTTTGTGATTATCTATATAGTTTAGAAATTGATTTTCAAAGCCAACTCTTTACTTCTGCTGACACCTACCAGAGCTGAATCCTGTAAAGAGACTGCTCACTTACTTCACTTTTTAAACAATGTTTCATCTTCCACAGGAAACTTTCCCATTTCCACAGGAGTTCTAGCAATCGCTATTCCAAAAAACATATCTTACTAGTATAATTCTTTCTACTTTTATAAAAGTTTAAAAATACAAGTAAAGGTCATATGTTAATTTGACATTTCAAAATCATACTCAAACCTGAAGCTTCATAAAAGTAAGTTTGATTATGACACTTGTACTCTACATATAGGAGCAGCTTAAAATTACTTCTCATTGCTTTATGAGCTGAGGGGTTCTTTTTGCAAGAAGACATAATTTTAAAAGGCCTTAAGTAGCAGAGAACACCTATAGGATTTTTTTTATCATTGTCCTGCTAAAATACCAGCAGATGTACCAAATAAAGTACTTTCTGAAAATTCTTGAGCGATCACCGTTCTCACTTCACCAAACTGCTACACAAACAATTTAGAATTAAAAAAACCCCAAACTTTTCTTTTGTCAATGTTGTTAGTAAAATACACTCTTCACCTAGTTTTCCTTGGAATAATTTTAACATACCAAAATAAAAAAGCAGAAATTCTCTTTAAAAATAGGGGGGAGGAACCTATCATTTTATAGGAACACTGAAGATGTGCATAATACCGAGGCTGCTGCTTACACATTCACCTCAACATCTCATTACTATCCTGTATTTCTCCATCCTTATCTTCTCCCTTCTTAATTTCTTACCTAGTTTGTAAACTCTCAAGAGCAAGTTTCTTTTTTTACACAAGGCTTGGCACAACAGAGGGCATCTTTCCACCACAGAAGTAATATAGAGCAATTGATATAGATAATATCATCTTTTATAAAAGGTAATTAGATATTAAATTGTCCTTTTATATTAGCTGGCTTCACTCATCAGTGATTTTTCAGTATGCTTCAGATTCTGCCTCAGAGGAATCATCTGACCCGTACTGAAAGATCAGATGGTTGGCTGGGGACAGCTGGGAATCTGGACAGCTAGAAAAGTGTAAAGGGCTATTTAAATTCTGAATTAAGCATAACAGGCCAATAATTATGCTTTAAAGATGACCCTGAAACTGCTAATCAACTGCTAATACCACCATGAGATTTCAGAGTTAGAAAGGAACTGAGATACGTTGAACCTCCTCCTGGGAAAACCCAACATTCAGGTTGGCTGTCGATGCAGAAGACCACTTCTGTCACATTCACAAGGTTTCTTCATAGCCAGACCTCTGGAAACGTAGCAAAGAGCTGTCTGGTGCATGATTTTTATCTGCTTATGAGAGAATCAGGTATTATTTAAACTCCAGTCTTCAACTGTTGACGTCCAGTCTGAGAAGCTTACAGCTTGCCTGCACATGCATTGTACACACAAACCGTGCTCAGGAGGGTGGATTCCCAGCTGCTGGAATTAACTGCCCAGCTTCTGAGCACAGCAGCCCATAAGACAGAGGATGGGCTACAAGGCTACAACTTGCAAAGGGACTCCACAGAAAAGGCAGATTATACAGGCCATCAATTCTTAAACAGCTAGAAGGTCGTTACCCTAGAAGGGATCTGCTGCTTAGCTCAAAGGCAGAGAAAGGTATTTTCCTGGACTCTAGGATTGTTCATCCCTTTCCTTTATTTGCAATTAAAAGATGATCTAGAGCCATACAGAGCAGCAGATGTGGAACAGACAGCATCATCCTTTCTTGTGCTGTTTTTATAGAGTACAAAGGGAAAACATGGTATGTGCAGCAGTTATGACTTACTCCATATCTGAGCCTCACACACTGATTTAGTACTGATGAGATCATCTTGGGAGGGCAGGGGAATTCTGCCTGGAATGTAGAAGCTCCAGGTATGGAATGTCTTGTAAAACTGAAAGCAAGTAAAGAACTTTCTTACCCATGACAGTTGTAGGTAAGGTTGCTTGAGTACTGGCACCTTAAAACGTAGGTTAAATAAAATCATGCAGCAAGAAGTGTTTGGCCTTGTAACTACTTCCACTGTTACATTACTTACTTATTTTGAGTATACATTTAACTGTTAGTCGGGAAAGAAAAAAAGAAAATAAACATTTATCTTGTTTTGTTCACACCACTGCTCCAATAGGCAAAACATGAAATTGAACAGTAACACAGGAACTGGTTCTGCAAATCAGGGATTGACAAGGTTTTATTTTTATCCCAACATCATTTTTAAAAAGTCCACTAACACTTAAAGTTTAATTATAAAACCTTCCCAGCCCATCAGACTACCAAAAGGGAAATTAACGTAACGAAGGTGCGCAATGCATTTGGTTCCCCATTATAAACCCTCAGACCTCAGGAGATCACCATCAGGAAAAACAGCTTGTCCAGCAGCTCTGCCTCGACGGCTGCAAGTGAGTAAGTGGCAGAGGCTTCATCAAGTCCCCTTTTTTTATTTTTCAAAGCAAATCTAAGGCCAGCAAAAGACATACAAAATGTACTACTCTCAAAGGAATAACTAAAAATATATATTTTTATGCTAGCTGAAAAATACAGCTCACTGGCATGGCTTTTTAATGTTCCAAGAACATAAGGAAATAGAATTTTTAAAATACTTATAATTTGTTAAAATTTCAGTTAAATCTAACTCCATCATAGGCAGAACTGTCAGAACTCAACAGATGTTGAGACTGATCATTTACAATGTATTCAAAGAACCAACACCGCATACAGAAAGATGGAATCTGACCGTTTTAAAAGTGTAATTTTACGTTGAATGTGGTCAGTCAACAATTCATTTTCCAATTAACACAAGCCCTGCTCCTTTTATGTCCTCTGAGGTAGACAGATACAAACATGTAAGAGGACACTGTCTTCATAATTATTTTAGTTCAAAATCTACCGGTTTGCAGAAAACAATCTTCTTTAAGGAAACATACGCAAAATTCAGAACTGTACACTTCCATTGGCACTCTAAAAATAATACGTAATCATTCTTTAAGAATAATACAAGTGCAACACTAGCATTTCCTCAGATTTGATAGGTGCAGTGAAAGTACTTTAGAACATCTCCCTTTACCTGAGGTTTGGAAAAAAAAAAAAAAGTAGGGACGGACTTACACTCTGTCATCAGTACTTCAACATCTCAAGATCATCAAAATAAAGGACCAGCTAGTACAGAGGGAGGTACCATTAAACTGATATCCTCTCACCTCAAGAATTCTAACTAACGTGCAACGGGTTTATTTCTGTTGCCTTCTCAGTGCACCATCAGCAATAAAGGCAAGTTGCAGAGCCTGCTGGGAAGGTGTGGAATTCCAGAATTAAGCTACAAGACCCAACTCAGTTTTCATTCTGCAGGGGAGTGAAATAATCCATGTGCTGAAACTTCAAAACCTCGTTCCCCCAGCTGGTCCAGCCAGGCTGTAGGCTACGAGCAAACAACTCCAAGCATTCCACATCTGGTTTGATAAACTCTGTCAGAACTGCTGTGTAAGAGAAGAAAAAGAAGATAACAACAGTGACAAAGGTATACATAACAATAGTAAGCAAACAAAATCTTCCCTGCGCTGCTAGTGGATGAAAAACTGAATGTTTCATTAAAAAAAAGGGAGAGACAGCAAATTAATTTCATGGGTTTCATCAAGCAGCTGGACTATTTATAGTGAGAAAGTAATTTTAAATAAGTGCCCTTGAGATTCTGAACAATACTGTCGAGGCCTTCAATAGCCTTGATTTATTGGTTTTCATTTAGAGAAAGGGAATGAGGATTTATTTCAACCTCTACATAGACGAGTTCTGAATTTTTCACTAATATCAACCAAACACCTCCTAAACACTCACTTAGCTCCTGTAACACAGGGGCAGCGTTCCCAAAAATAAATAAATATTAAGATCACACTCTCTTCTCCACATCATAAAGGGGATAAAAGCTTTTTTCTTTTTTTTTCAACTGTTAAAAGGTAAAATAAGAAACACCAGTTAAATAAGCATAGCACTAGAAGGGCTATAAAAATGCAGGTACTTCTTTCCCCAGTACCAGCTTGGCAACTGAAGAAATATTTATATAACTTTGTTCTCTAATTCAGTAACATAAATCTCAAATTTCTTCTACAGTTGGGCATTTTTACTGCTTAAATCCAAGCAATTAGATGCCTGTCATTAACATCAATTGTGTCACCGACTATGATTGGTTATTTCTAGACTGACAGAAAAAGATCTTGTATTTTGCCTGAAAAGTATTACTGGAAACAGCTTATTGTTAAATGTGTTACTTGTCATACAGAGCTATTTAGTTTGTGGCTGAGTCAAACAAATTCTTAACTAGGTTTCAGGAAATAGCTACAGAGATATTACATATAAAAATATGCATGTGAAAAGCAAAGGTTTAAGGAGTATCCAATACAAAGCAGGCAGAAAGACTGAAAAAAACGTATCTATACTAAAAATAACATGTTAAGTTTTTATTTTCGTCACTGAGGACAAAAGAAGAAAAACTATGAAACAGTTTCCTTTTCCAAAGGACATCGTACATTTTTTAATCAGACCTCTCAGTGGTTTCTGCATTTCTGCAGCTTAAAAATACAGCTCATAAATCCAACACTACGTTGCTTGACTGAGTCTCTTCAGACATGATCACTGCAGTGAGCAAACACGCATCCAAACAGCATAGGTCAAAGTATGGGAGGGAATGCTTTTTCATCATTTAGGTGCAACCCAAGTGCTGACTTTTTGCATCAAGTTTGCCAGTCACAAACTCCCTGTGTGAGACCCCGGCTGATCTTGTCACGGAATGCTCCTGTTGCAGGAAGATCATAGAATCATAGAATCACTAGGTTGGAAAAGACCTTAGAGATCATCCAGTCCAACCGTATCTGTCCACCACTAAACCATATCTTTCAGCACCTCATCCACCCGTCTCTTAAACACATCCTTAAAGATGAGGATCCTCTTCACTTTCTAGTGAGTGTTAACCAACCCCAGATGCATTTCCTACCTTCACAATCACCTCTTCCAAAGCTTCAATCCATTCAAAACCTTTTCACAAACGTTTTGTAATGGGCATTTCCAAATTTTGTTATGTTTTGGCATGGCATATAAATCTATTCTCCTTCCCTCAATCTTTAACAAATGTCAAATGAATGTCTCAGATGGGTTATCACCAAGGCAGCTTGTAATCTAAAAAATACTGCTACCAGCAGGAAATCTTACTCGAAAAACCTGCTTCTTTTCGAGGCAAGCTAAAATGTGTAAACAAATCTAACATTTGCAGAGAAGAGTCTGGGAGGTTTAGAGGAAAATGTACATTCTGACAGAAAACTTGCCATACTGAACATTGTTGTTTGGCATCACGGGAGTTCATCTAATTAAACCTAGGATTAAATCTATGAGTAGCTGCTTTTATACCATTTTGCAAACCCACTATATTAAAAAAAAAGTGATAAAATTTATTCTTTTACCATGCTCTACTTCGTTATGGATTCCTTGTACACAATTTATTGCCAATATGATCAGAGGGCTGGAGCACCTCTGCTATGGGGACAGGCTGAGAGAGTTGGGCTTGTTCAGCCTGGAGAAGAGAAGGCTCCGGAGAGACCTTACTGCTTTTCAGCTTTTCAATACTTAAAGGGGGCTAATAAGAAAGATGGGGACAGACATTTTAGCAGGGCCTGCTGCAACAGGACAAGACATGATGGTTTTAAGCTAAAAGAGAGTAGCTTCACACTAGCTATAAGAAAGAAATTTTTTATGATGAGGGTGGTAAGGCTCTGCAACAGGTTGCCCAGAGGAGTGGTAGGTGCTCCATCCCTGGAAACATTCCAGGTCAGGTTGGACAGGACTCTAAGCAACCTGATCTAGTTGAAGATGTCCCAGCTCATTGAAGGTGGGTTGGATTAGATGATCTTTAAAGGTCCCTTCCAATCCAAAAAATCCTATTGTTCTATAACTTTAACAAAGGTCTTCCAAAAATCTATTCTCTTGATTGCCTAAGAAAGTCCACGTTGCAGGAGGTTGCACTTTTTCCACAGAAGAGCTGGGAGAGATTGTGGAAACAAAGTTCCAAAGCTTTCAATAAGCTCTCTGTGAGCAGATCCTGACATCTGTAGGATATCTTTTTGACCTCAATGGGCATAAGATCACACAGAGCTTACTGCAGAGTCAGGCTTTATATGATTTCCCCTTCCCTCCATATAAAACCAAAACAGAACAGTGTTATGCTTTATATAGGCTTCTAAGTAGAGGAAGCAATTATTTAGGTGACAAAATTTCATTAAGAGCATATTAGTAATGTTGACATTTGCTCTTAAAATGCATAGAATAAAAATATCATCACAGCACTAAGTCCAGTAATCTAAAGCAGTTTTACTAAACACCAAAAACTTCCATGCCTAAGAGAACAATTTTTAAAAGCACACTTAGGAGATTAAACCAACCCTAAAGATTGGCTTGCCAGAAAACCAAAGAGAGGTAGGTAGCCAAACGTGCTGGTTTTGGCTGAGTCAGTTCAGCAGAAGCAGGAAGCTTGTACCAATCTTCTGATCAATTTCATTATAGAATTTAAAAAGAAAGTCCCACAAATCTCGCAATCTCCTGTTGCCAGAGAGAAGGTCTTTTTTTAAAGTGAGAGGTTTGGTTTTTTTTTAAGAACAGAGACAGATTACATATAATTCAAGATCACATGATAGTATGATTTTCCATTGCTAGGTTGTAGGTATTTACATAATCACACCAGGCAGTAACTTGCACTGCAATGGAAATTACCTTACCAAGAGGGCAATAACATGGCTGTATTTTGTTGGCATAAAATCTTATCACACTGGTTTTCTTAAAATGGGAAAAGTCAGTGTTCAAGTTACAAATTACAGCTTCTTTGTTAGGCTTTTATATCACTAGAATGCTATCTTAACACACATGGATCTGACTCGCAGCCCCTTAAGCAAACCC
This sequence comes from Eurypyga helias, assembly GCF_000690775.1. Classification (NCBI taxonomy): domain Eukaryota; kingdom Metazoa; phylum Chordata; class Aves; order Eurypygiformes; family Eurypygidae; genus Eurypyga; species Eurypyga helias. The sequence goes on along the minus strand of NW_010230013.1, from coordinate 14,226 downwards.
TGGAGTTTTTTTCCTCTGAAAACAGGTTAGAGGTTCTACATCAGCAGAAAGATTAAATATTAAGTTTTTCTATCATAGGAATAGATTAAAAAAGAAAACAGACAAACAAAAAAAGGCAAAAATAACACACAGACAGTTAGTTTTACCCACTTACAGATACCACTGACAACAAAAAATAGACAATAAATAGATTATTCTTTATCACTTGCAAGTATCATAAACACTATGACAGCAACTCAGGAACCTATAATTGGGCATAGAATGCCCTAGGACACACGAAGCTAGCTAGCACAAAGCTGGCTGGTAGAAAAAACACTGGTCTTCCAGCAAACCCACTTCCCTTTGAAGCATAATCCTGTGTTCAGGCAGGACACCTGCCATACCTGACTACTCTTAATCCCGATCATGTACTGAAGATGCATGCTGCTAAAAGTGTTTAAATAAGGAAAAGGAGGAATCATTTTTGAAGCAAGCAACAGTTCCCCCTTATCTTTTGAAATTCCATTACCTAAACAGCAAGTTCTGCATGGCAAATTGCATACAAAGTGAAAGGGACTGTGGGCTTTTCACTGCCTGATTTGTGAACCATGCAAAGCACAAAGCACATGACTGAACTCACTTCACAGTAACCCTTTAAAAGCATTTGCAACATAGAGGTCCTTATTACCCAGTTTGTCTAAGCCCTGAATAGAGTAGGACCAGAAAAAGATCTGAAACTCAGCACAAAGATGGCCTTACATCTCTGTATCTTTCCTGAGTTTCAAGTCATAGAATCATGGAATGGTTTGGGTTAGAAGGGACCGTAAAGACCATCTAGTTCCAACCCCCCGGCCATGGGCAGGGACACCTTGCACTAGACCAGGTTGCTCAAAGCCTCATCCGGCCTGGCCTTGAACACTTCCAGGGATGGGGCATCCACAGCTTCTCTGGGCAACCTGTTCCAGTGCCTCACCACCCTCTCTGTGAAGAATTTCTTCCTGATATCTAATCTAAACCTTCCCACTTTCAATTTAAACCCATTCCCCCTTGTCCTGTCACTACAGGCCCTTGCAAAAAGTCCCCTCCCACCTTCCTTGTAGGCCCTTTCAGGTACTGGAAGACTGCAAACCTAGATGTTGATGCAGCTATCAATTATTCTAACTGTAAGGACTCACAAGGTATATAAGGAAACAAAAGGCATTTACTTCTTTTTACTTCCAAGAACAATTTTATAACATGGCCTAACAAGCCAGGAGTGCTACAGGAGGAGGGAGCTCCCAAGACTTCCCACTGAACTCTTCTGCTGGAGATATGCAAAGCAGCTAGAACATAGCCAAGAATTAATTCCAATGTTTTTAGGCATACTCCTAATATGACAATATTATTTTCTAACAATAAATGCACATACTTAAAAAGCTGGAGGAGAAATGGCTGTAACAAAAAGAATTTATAAAACAGGAAAAGAAAACAAAAAGCGTTTGAGGTTCTACATTACTTCACATCATCTAACAGAATACCTTCTATGTCTTCTAAGAGCAACACTCAATTGAATTAGGAAGAAAACCTGCTGTTATTTGAATCAAAACCGGGAGTAACAAAATTTCATTTTAACACATTTGCATAAAGAAGCTTAAGTACATTTACAATGACATATTAAAGCTCTAAGCATTTAACACAGCACATGCATCACCAAAAACCCCTACAGTCGCAATTTCATGGTTAAATGCACTGTAGGAACACAAACATCTCTTTTTGATGGCTTACTTTAATTTACATCTTTCTCCTCCCCCAGAGAGATAAACTGTTATAATCAGTCATTAAGTGGCTACATATGTACCAACATACAGCCTTTATAGTAGTAATAAGAAATAAAGTGCCAGACAGCATCAGTAAATACTAATATTTTTGGCTTTGTTACTACTTAAACAAAGCATAAAGAATGCGTGTGAGTCATCAAGTGTCCTTCTCCCTCACTGCCAAAATTCTGCTTCTGTTCACATTTCTTCCGAACTACTCTAGGGTGTAGCTCAGGTGCTCTCTACTGGCCGCTTGAGAATACTGTCCACTCACCCTTTTACAACACCGAAGTCTACACATCAGCAATTAGCTTTTGTCTTACGGTCCACCTTTTCATTCCATAACCGCGTTCAACGCAGCTGCCAAAACTGTAGGATACACGTGGATTTGTATTAAAAAAACCCCTTGTAAATCACTGACATTGCTCTACAGCAAATTCATTTTTCAAATAGAAACATACACGCTGCACAATGGTATCAAATCCCAGCATTCAGATACAGACTCAAGAAATATATAAATTAGCACGGACAATTTCTTTCAAAACCCATTCAGGGTCATCATTTATAAAGGATTCCCCAATATTGTTTCTAGATTCTGGCCTACACAAGAATTGTTCTGAGGACTATTTTGGCACTAGAATTCTCTATAATACATTCAAACTGCTGTTTTGCACCCTCGGACACCTCACAAGTTTCCTGTTTGTGTCTGAGTGTGCTGGCTAAGTACTGGTTTTCTGAAGAGGCCCTAGGAGGCTGACTCACAAACCACTACCCTACCTTTCATTAGCTTAAATCAACACACATACTTCCTGCTGTAGCCCTAATTCTTAAAAAATGTGCCTTCAGAACTGGAAAGAGATGTTCCTAGAATTGCTTTTTTTTTAATTTATTTTTAGCTACCAAAGTAAGCGCCTTTACTCATTTTTTTAACAGGTGTATATATACGTATGTTAATGCAATAACTACAAGCCCAATGTACAAATTTTAGAGCCTTCCTAGACATATAACAAATATTCAGATCAGCTTCCTAACTGAAGTTGTTTGGTTCCTCAGGATGCCAGTGAAGCAACCTGTGATGCCTCTCCTCTCCAACAGCATTACGCATTTCTTCCACCTGCCTTTTCTGATGTGATGGCACAACACCACACACACCTAGAATATTTGCAGATTCACCACGAGTTTTCCCTTTGGGGGAGGCTGAAACCATTTTTGTGAGAGGTATGAAATACATTTCTTACCACAGCATTGTAAAGCACTCAGCTGCTATAATGATGAGAGTAGTACAAGTTTCTACTGATGAAATTAGTCAAAGCAAGACTGCTCCAGAACAATGTGCAAAAGGTAACATACCACACAAGTGTTCAAATCCTTTGGACCAAACTTTGAAAGGTTGAATTCATACACACACTAACTGGCTGGATGGAGTTACTGCATTGATTTCAATAAATTAAATACTGCTCCTCAGAAATAAGCAGGGCACGCTTATTTAGCCTAAAGACGAGGCTCAGGGGGCACCTGGTTGCTCTCTACAGCTACCTGAAAGGAGATTGTAAGGAGGCAGGTGCTGATCTCTTCTCCCTGGTAACTGGCTATAGGACAAGTGGGAATGGCCTCCAGGAGGTTTAGATTGGATATTAGGAAAAACTCCTTCACTGAGAGAGTGGTCAGGCATTGGAACAGGCTGCCCAGGGAAGAGGTGGAGTCACTATCCCTGGAGGTGTTCAAGGAACATGTAGACGTGGTGCTTGAGGACATGGTCTAGTGCTGGGTTGATGGTTGAACTAGGTGATCTGATAGGTCTTTTTCAACCTTACTGATTCTGTGCGATTCTGTGATCTTTTGCCTACTGTCAACAATTTCAAAATAATTAAGTTTTTAGATTTAAAGGTGTAACTGTACTGCAGGTGTATAAGCAACTCATGCAAACATAAAAACATTTCTTTCAGGATGACACAATGAGGAGGTTTCTGCTTTCATTAGCTAAGTAGAAGATATCCTATTTCATATATTCCCAGAAGTCCCGTTGTGTGTGTGCCTGCAAGGTACTTTAGGTCATTTGACATAACTTCATACATACGGTATCTGTAAACTGTTCCTGCAGTATTTAAAAAATAAATCTAAAAATGCTACTATTTTTTTTTTTACATATCTACCCAAAATATTGACACAGTGACGCCTGAGGTTCTACTTTTCACAGTCATTCTTAGAGGCCACGACTTTGGTGTCTTACAACAACATTTTTAGAAACGTTGAGGAACCGCAAGTCCTGTTGAGCAAAATTGCCTGGCATATGGAAAATTAAGGTACTTCATATATAAAGGTATGTATCTCCTTCTAGGTACACGTGAGACATCCAAGTCCATCCTACAGAAACATCATGAACAAAACAAGACGTACCAGTAAGAGGGGGTTTATGTGAATGCAGACTGCAGGGTATGCTGACAATTAACTTATGTTCTGGAATTGGAAGTACATCTTCAGGTTTCCTGTCGTATAAATCAAAGCAAGAAAACAAGAATGAGAATGAATACCACCAAATGTAGCTCTCGGACCTACTTCAGATGGGAGCTAACACACAGAACGTTCATTCACAGTCAAACTTTACGTAAGTCTAAGGGAAGTTCAGTGTTGCTCAGCCAAAATATACAATACGACTGCATATGAAATCACTGACTTCAATAGCCATAGAAAGCCACTGAGAACAAACAACATGGTCCTGTATGTTTTCGTGTGTAAAAAAATACCAGCACCCCCAAAATGGCATGAGCCTGTGCCACAGACACATGGTCCAAGAGAACCTGTCAGCCAAATAACCCTGTCCACGAGGCTTTTATCTGAGCCAGTTCCAAACAGATATAAGGATGAGACAAAGGTTTCCATCCTTTAATCTCACTAAAGCACTCCCTTATCCCAAAGCTAGTAAGCCTATATTTAGGCCCACAATCAGCCAAAAGATGACACCAAGAGATTTTTGGGACATTATATTGTATTACGAACAAGTGATATATACAAAGAGAATCTTAGCAGCCTCAAAAAAGACATTTACTATAAATATCCTGGCATACCTTAAGGTTTCCTTTACGTCTCCTTGAACTCTCCCCAGTACAAGAACTTCATAAGGCTTTTTGTGTAAAGAATCCAAAGGCAATACAAATTCTCCAGCTCTAGTAATCTGCCGCAAAGGAGTTAAAAAGACACAGTGGAAGATTTTCATACCTTATTTTTTCAAGACATTTTCTTTGATTAAAAGGAAGATACTGGTGATACCATACATTTCAAATACATAAGCACATGGTAGTAAATAGACAAATTTTAAGAATATAGTGTGTCATAGTGCAAGCCTTCTCAGTCTCCAAGAAAGAAACAAAACATTGAGAACTTACTTTTACCCAGTGCCACTCAGCAAGTGATTTCACAGACCAATGAGGATAAAGTTCTTCCTTAACGAAACGTAAGTGCTTCTGTCTATTAGTCACCCACGTGACTACAAGACAATTTGGAGCAGCTAGAGCTGGTACAGGAATCTGCTTGATTTGCCATGAAGACAAGTGGCTGTATCTAATGGCCAATACAGTGAGAAAGCAAGTTAGCATATGCCAAATATAAAAATTGCAAAGCAACACAAATGGATAAGGAAATTAAACAGCCAAGAGGCCTCAAGAACTTGCTTACTGCCTGGCAACACAAGTCAAAAATGGATCAATACTGACACCCAGTGGCCAAATCTGATGGATTCTGATTAAAAAAAATCATTAGTGTGTGTACTTAAGTTTTACTGAGCAGCACCTGTAATTACGTTATTTCTACTATTCTTCCACATACAGCATTATGAGGTGTGGTTCTAAAAAAGTCTAAAAGCCCACATTTAAGAACTATCATATGTAATTCAATACTCTCATCTTCATGCCAGAACAAAGCAATTTATTGTAAAGCAGCTCTTTAACCAACGTAACATTATTCACTTTTGATAATACGCAATCTCTCTTCTGAATGAAAACGACAAGTGAGTCATTTAGAAGTGCAAGAGCAACACTAGTTTGACTGTAATTTAAAAGGTCATAAAAGAGTAATCACTTCTCCAATTATTTGCAGAAGTTATTCATTATTTTTAAATTACCATTCATGGTAAAAGTTCTCTAGGTTATTCAGAAGAGTTCTGCATATTTTTGAGCTAACTGTATGCTACATTTCTGAATACAGTACGCTTTCCAGATTCTGTCCTGTTCTACCATTTTTCTCACTATGCTATCCTACACAATGATTGAGTTGCAATTCATAGAACCTACATGCTGCAGCACGAAAACCATTGGCACACTGCCTACTGGAACAAACTGCCACCATCTAGGTACCTGGGAACCCTATAAAATGCAACAGTGAAAACAACAGTGAGAAATGGATAAAAACAAGGATAAAATCCAAATACTTCCTGGACTAGACTGCCCAGAGAAAGCAAGATTCACAACCCAGATGTGAAATGCTTAACAGAGACTAGCCATCAACAAGGTAACTAACAACAGCGACAGCTCTTCCACCTTTTGCTTTAATTTTGAAAGGGAGAGAGGGTCTTGCTGACTAATTCGTGCCTGTGAATATCTACAATTTTCTTCTGAGTAACTTAGTTAAGACAGAAACCTAAATTAGTTTAATTCTGTATTTCTAGTGGTTTCTGCATGGCTTTCAAAGTAAAACTTCTAATTAGTCTCTGCATCTTCAAATTATGTCTTCATAACAAGCTTCAAAAGCTACAGTAGATGTTATTCTACAAAGTTGTAAGACCATATTTCCTGTCTGCCCTTCCTGTACATGGATAAAATTCTATGGTAATCAAGAGAGCTCCACTGGCATAAGCCTCATGTTACTCAGTGGAGAACAAAGCCCATAAAATTTTAAGTTAATGATTTCATAAAACTACAGTATTCAAAGTTCCTGTTGCACTTGAGGATTTCACTGCTGCATTATCACTTTCTCTCTTCTACCCCTCAGACTGAAGCTCAAACCACAGTTCAAATTAAAAAAAAATATTAAAAAAAATAAAACTTCTAAATAGGACCTCAGTCCTCGAAACACACGTTTATGTAGCTTTATGCTCACTGAAGTATCCCTAATAATTTCAAATTAATATCTGCATGATCTGTGCCTCCAGGCTTTCAGGCATCCAGGAAAGCCAGATTCCAGGTTTTCCTTAAAACTCTCAAGGACTAACATTCTCTCACCAGTTAGGCAATTTAAGATCTACTCTTGCAAATATTTTGTATAAGTACCCAAGCCATTTCAGTGAAATCCCTGAGACATTTCATAGAATTGAAGGTAGGCACATGCCAAAGTATTTGCTAGTTTAAGCTACAGTCTCACAGTTATACTGGTCTTGGATTGCCTGAGTTTATCAAAATGTTGACTACCCTTTGTAAGCTGACAAACTTTTCTCGATTTTACTATAAGTTACCTGTTACTCCTTTTAACAGACTTGTTCTCCCATGGTGGATCAATCACAATTACATCATATGTTTTCTTGTCTGGGAAGTGAAATTACCAAAAAAAAAAAAAAAAATCAATAGTTTTAAAATACATCTACAGATTAGAACTGATAAAGGCTTAGCTACCCACATACACATAACATTCGAAGAGCCAACCATGCAGCAAAGCCACAACTTTCTTCTGTTTTTTCCAAATAAGAAGTAAAAAGGCTTCTAGCATGCTTGTATCAATTCACCTAATCATGTACTTCCAAGATTTTTAGGCCGATTACCTAAGGAAAGGACTTCTATGTGATCTGTGTCAGACCTCTCCAAGAATTTTTTAACATCTTGGGGACTTTCAGGAAAAAAGGCTGATAGAGTGCAAGTCTCAAAGATGAAAATCCTGAGTTTCCATCAGAAGCTACGTAATAAGGTGCTCAGCTGAGTGAAAGGCTGCAGCCCTGAACACAACATTCCTGTCCTGCTGGAGGTGAAGAGAGACAGAGAGCTAGACCCAGCTAACTGGCTAAATTCTGGACTTCAAACAAAAATTTATTACTTGGGTAATAAAATTCCACCTCCTGCATGTTCTTATTAATAAAAATAAATCAGTGAACATCTAACTTACATACTTTTCCTCCCTTCTAATATGCAACTAACAAATCTAAAGTTACTGATTAGAGGGTAGACCAGTATAAACCCAGTAATCCCTCTTGCTCACAGGCAACATCTTTCCTACAACATTGTCTGATGAAGCTTAGCTGCTGCTAATAATAATAATGAAGGTCAAATTGAAAGCTTATGGAATGGTTAAGTACAGCAAACACCACCACATGTTGTCAGCTTAAAGCTTTCTGCATGTCCCATTAAGGCTTGGGATACGGGCCCAGAGAACTTTTGATTTACTTTTACAAAGAGTTAATTCTAAAACCCCACAATTTCTCCGTCACTGATTTTCGCTTAAGCCAATACGCTCAGCTGTGAACTGCAGCAGCTGAGAAGTCAACTCATGTTTGCTACTCAATGGTCTTGCTAAAGTGGTGTTCACCTCCAGCCGGGTGCAGCAGCCCCTCAAACTGTTATCTTCTCTAGAGGACACTGGGGTCAGTTTCACATTCAGTTTACGTCAATTTAAATAGACCCTGCCGCTGAACAGGATGAATCTGTAAGGGAACCCTTGCTTTAAGCGCATAATCTCATCCTTCTCCCGTGGTCTAATCCAGCTGAAAACCAGGACAGCAATAACACCACCCAACAGCAGCATGGACTTATCTATGTTAAAGCCTCATCATGTAGGATAGGGACCCAGCAGCAAAGCCAGTCCCAATTCAACACATTTACAGGACTTCTGTACTGACAGTGGCTTGGAACATGCCCACAAACTGTCATATTTTGGCTGAGACTTTTCAAGAAGCTTCTTGGAGATCGATAACTCCCCCCATGGCATGAGCTCCCAACTACTCAAGATTCCTTTGAAAACCTTCATGTGTTTCACAGAATCATAGAATGGTTTGGGTTGGAAGGGACCTTAAAGATCATCTAGTTCCAACCCCCCTGCCATGGGCAGGGACACCTTCCACTAGACCAGGTTGCTCAAAGCCTCATCCAGCCTGGCCTTGAACACTTCCAGGGATGGGGCATCCACAGCTTCTCTGGGCAACCTGTGCCAGTGCCTCACCACCACATTTGCACAAAACCACTCTGAAAGTTTGCAGCAACATTTCCTAACAGTGTGATGCTGTATATTAAAATCTGTTTATTCAGTCCTTCGTCATCTTGACATTAACTGCCCTTCTCAGGCAGGACAGAAGTGGTAAATTCTAATGCCTAAAGATACTTACAGTTCAGCAGGGGCTGTAAACATGAAATATCAGATAAAAGGAAACTGCTCCTTGGTGGCACCAAGTACTTCTGGTCCATTAACACAACTATCTTTGCACAGTTTGAGCTGTTTTCTGTAACACATGAAAGCAGGTCCTGCTCTGGAACGGAGGTTTCATCATCCAGCACATGTACAACTTGCTGGTCACTTTCATTCACAGCTGGAAACTGCTTTGCCATCTCACATAATTCAGCCAACGCACAGCCGATGTGTCCAGGAATGACATTCTTCCTGCAATGGAGTTCTGCAGTACTGCCGTGAAGAAATCCACTTTTAAGTCCTTCTTGGACTAAATGCAAAGTGCCTTCCCAAATGAGCTTCCTGACCTGTATGGTGACAAAAAAAAAAAAAGGGGGAAAAGAAATGATCTTTCAAGAATCTACTTGAATGAGACAGAAATTAAAATATTTTCAATGTGCAGAGTGGGAGAAGGACCCTTGCCAAACACTTGAGTTCACTGACTCAAAAGCTACAAGGGCATAATAATAAGGCCATGCAGACTTCTGATGATTTTCGGTAAGGTTACAACAATTAGAAGCCTGGAGAAAGAAAGAGTGAGAGACTACTGAATAAAACATTTCACAGACAATAGAGGTGGATTATTACTGTTCCAAATCAACATAAATTTCAAAACAATAATTTGAAGTGTAAGTTAAAATTCTAGTCTAATTTCAGGTTACTGTGCCCATATACACATTTTTAATTGAGATGTACACTTGGATCTAAAAATCAGTATTTCTCCACATTTTAACTTACTTTGAAAAACAAAATCTTATGTATTTTAAAAGTAATGTGGAAGTACAGTCAGTAAATCAAATTAAATTATTAGAATTTGTTTTGAAGCTCTTCTAAATTGTATGTGTCAAATAATCTCCCAGTGAGTCCAGGAAGATAAAATTATTGGATCTATACACATTCTCATTTGCTTCAGCACCCTCCCTTTGCAAAATAAAGAGTAGTTCTAACAAACGGCTACTGAAAAAATCCAGCATAGTTTGTACTGTTCCCTGTGTTGACTCTGATTGAAATTCATAAATGGATTCAGTGCCTGCTTTCATGGGCAAGACACAAATTAGGGGTTTTTTTGTAAAGGTATTCTAAAGATATGAATAAGTGCCAAAATAATCTGAATCGACTTGCAGACCTACAACTTTTGACACTACAAATATAGTAAAACCCAACACATTCCAATCTGTGAATGGTATTGGAGGTTTACTGGGATCACAGATGTTTCAAAACTGTCTTTTTCACATATTCACCAAAAATCATTTGAAGTTACACAGGCCTCCAAGTCAAACTTCTCATTTCTTCCCTTATTCCTACTGTTGAATGACTTTCTTTTAGCTTAAAGGTTTTCATACTCATAAACCTCTTAGATTTTGAACTTCAGAGTACTCTCCTTTAAGACGATTCTGCACATACATAGCTTATTCACAACAATAATTACAGGACCTCTACACTGTATCATAGCAAATGGGACACATTTACTTAAAAATTTAGCCAAGTAGAAGATTTTACTCATTTACTCATTTAAATATAGTCCAAGAGGAACAGAATTAAACAGAAAGCCCAACATGACTAACACCTTTGTCAGAGGAAAGAAAACAGGTGTAGGTCCTAGTCTCACATCACTATTTAGGAAAGCGGTAGGAGTACGTGAAGCATCCTCCACAGGTTACATTTCCAAGAATTACTAACATGTATCAGTGTAATTCAGTTGTAACTTCATGGCAGTGTGCTTCCCATCCATCATTTCTGCTTAATCAATAGCCACCAGTGGCCATAGTGGTGGCTGCATCCAGCTTAAAGTGGACTGCAGTGACACAGGTAACACCACAACAGCTAAGGGCTATAAATCTTGCTCAGCAGCTGAGGGTTAGTTGAGCATGCACTGACCAAAGTATGGCTGGTATGCATATATGACTAAAAGCCAATCACCTTACTCCATAAATAGTAGACAGCCCAAATATCATTGAGTTCTCCTGCATGGCAGACAGCTGCACACTGGGATCTCCCCTTCAGTAGAGACACCTCTCAAGGTTACTCCTTAAGGTTGAGAGACATAGCATATCAGATATTCGGTAAATGAATTGGGAATAAGTGTGCAGAATTTTGAAATCTTAGCTAATAAAAAGATTGATTGTGCATATATAATCCTTTAGACATAAACTGTTGACCAAATCCGGATCTAGCCGCACCTAGACTGCTCTCTGAGGAGTTTAGAACGCAAGGGGGTCCTCTCCAAACCTCACGACTCAATGGGAGGGTCTCCTTAACAGTTTTGTCTGACCCTGTCCTCTCTGCAATAAATAATCAAGTGTACTTTGTCATCGAATTTTGTTAAACCACTGTCACATTCACCACTGAACTTTGTTAACTCACTCCTCTCCTGCGAGTGAAGTGCACCACTCTACCTGTGACAAACCTCACCAGCACATCAACCTGAGCCTAAATAGAGACTTGAATCCCAAGTCATTCATGGTGCTTTAGTATGACAATGTAAAACGTTAAGACAGAATAATTTCTCATTAGGAGAACAAGACATCTTGGAGCACATTTAGTCAGAGAAGCTTTGAATAACTTCAGCACAGTGTCTGGATATACTAACGATGAGTTGATCTTCAGAACAGGTTACACTGTTTATTTCGAATCAATCACCTCTTGTTCAACTAGTACGTAACTCACCACCATATAATACTGTGCTGGGTTTGGTTGGGCTAGAGTTAATTCTCTTCACAGTATCTAGTATGAGGCTATGTTTTGCTGAGAAGAATGTTGTTAACACACTGATGTTCTTAGTTGTTGCCAAGCAATGTTTATACTAAGCCCAGGACTTTTTCAGTTTTTCATACTGCTCCTTTTCTCCCGGCTTCTTCTCTGCAAGAGGCTGGGAGAAGACACAGCCAGGACAGCTGACCCCAACTGACCAAAGGGATATTTCATGCCATAGGATGTCATGCTCAGTATATAAGTTGGGGACAGTTGACGGGGGGTCTGGCTCTCAAGGCTCTTGAGCTCTGTCTTGCTCTCTCCCTGGCTCTTGCTCTCACTGCTTGGGGACTGGCTGAGCATCGGTCGGCTGGTGATAAGCAGTTTTATCATTGGTGGTTTTTCTTATTCTTGTCCTCCTTTTCATTACATAGTAATAATATTAGTAGTTTCATTACATATTGTTATTAGCATTATTAATGTCATTATTTTATTTCATTTATTTTCAACTATGAAACTGTTCTTATCTCCACTCATGAGTTTTCTTACCTCTTCCTCCAATTCTCTCCCCTATCGCAGTGGGGGAGTGGTAAGGTGAGCAAGTGGCTGTGTGTGCTTAGCTGCTGACCAGGGTTAAGCCACAACAAATGCTCAGTTATCCGTAAAAGACATTCTGTGAAGGCAGTTTCCAGCTTTTCGAAATGCCTCAACTGCAGTTTCATGTCTAGTTTGTTTCACATATATCTGCACAGGAGACATTCTCTGTATGCACTTACTCATTTAAAGACTGGAGAGATGACCTTCCCTCATTAGTGGAGCAAGTCACAAGAACAGAACTTGTTTGCAACCACGTCTCGCACCCTGCACGTGCCCAAAGTCAGGGATCACATACTTGCAAAATACACTTTTCTTCAGACTTACCTTTGAATGGTATTCTAAAGCATCCAGTTCACCCTGGTTGAATACACACTTCCTTTTACGTTTCTGCAGAATAAGCAAACAATGAAAAGAACAATCCATATTAGTCCATAAGGAAGGGAAAAGAATAAATAATCAAACATATCTGAATTATAAATTAACTCTTTTAAAAAATAGAAGAAACTTTCCATCTCTTTCTTTTTCTATCCCAAGTCCAATAAGCGAAAAGATGATCTCGAAATACCTAGGCTGCTGTAGGTGTTCACAAGGAACAATCGGCTTAAAGCTGTGTTATGCTACTCATGGCACTGGGATCTGAAGGTCTAGTACATGCCACACTTCACGTTCATGTCTCCTTTGGGCCCACACTAGAAGGTATTTGTTCAACTCCCAAGTGCAGTTTACCAGCAACAGGAGAACATTGACTACGTCTCCACAATTACATCTGGTGATTTAGACCTGTGACTCCTTCTTTTTGGTCCATAAGGAGTAGTACTGAACAATCTACATATTGGAAGCAAATTCATACTGTCCTTCCATCCTTGTTAACAGTTTCAACTCAAATGCCTGACTACAACCAACGTCATAAGATTTTGAGCAACCCACAGCTTTTGAGTCACAGGATGCACATTACAGACATAAAGGACACAAGAATATCCACACAAGTGCTTATGTTTCCCATGCATCTTGAAATCTATTGTGAAAAAGTTCCTGCTCTCCTACATAACGTCAGGAAACTGAAATGTGCATGACAAGGTTACTGGTATATTATTTACTAAGTGTTTACTGTAGTTTACTGTTATTATGGAGAACATACCTTCCTAGCACTGGCAACAGCATCTCCCACGTCACTCTTGGTTCCTTCTGGGTGTTCCTCTCTGCTGCTGTTGGCCCCTATTTCTGTGAGGCTCACCTCTGGGCACCCCTGCGACAGCTGCTCCTCAGGAGCTGCAGCTATATGGGGCTTGGAAACGTCAAAGAACTCCTCCCGAAACATGTATCTCGTTTTTGCTGCTTTACCTTCTGTTCCTATCCCATCTCCAGGACCAGGAATAGGACCATCTCTTGAGGAGGAGGTGGCAGCAAAGGTAGCAGTGTGACAATCACCAGTGGATGTGTCAGAAGTATTGGGAGTGACAGCCCCAGCACATGCAAAGGAGTCACAGATCTCATAACCGCACCGGTTGATGAAGGAGAGATGATCCACAAGCCACCCCGCTGCCAGTCGGTGTACCACAGCCATCACAGCTCCCCTTTTCAGGAAGGAAATTCAGCTCCCTGAAATCGTAGCTGGTGATTGTACATACTTCCTGGAGCAAGCTCCTCCTGCGGGGATTTTTTAAGAGTTTACTTTTCAGAATCGTCACGGTTTAATAAAGTGGCCCCAATCTTCTGACAGGCATTTCCATGTGTGCACAGGACCCCCCACTGAAACTTCTGACTTCGGCTGTTCTCCCCACTGTGGCTTCCCTTTCATGCCTGTGTC
>NW_010230012.1:25688-47409 GCF_000690775.1 Eurypyga helias | reverse complement strand
TTTTTTTTGGTGGTGTTTTTTCTTTTTTTCTTCCTACTTAATCAGAAGGATTTATGAAGAATAAATAAAAGAGTATCTGAGCTTTTCCAATTTGTCAAAGCAGCCTTTTTCCTAGATATATCTACACTACTTCTCCCCTGTCAAATTTTGAAGCCCTATTTAAAGTCATTCATGTGCATCTTGAATAATACCAGTATGAACTGTCAAGGATAGACCTGGGACCTGTTTTGTGATGGTCTTAGTGGTGTAGACCTGAGGTGAATCCTCCCTTACAGTAGGACTTGAGTGCTAGATAGACTGAACAGAATGTGACATAGAAGGTAGGAGGAATTTATAGGGTTTAGTTTGACTCTAGATGTTATCCTGTTGCTTGGAGAGAAAAGCAGGAGCCTCACAAAGCAATGCAGGTGATGGGGAGACCGGCAGTGAGGGGCAGAACGCTGGTGGAGGTCCTGCCCGGGAGGATGTGTGGTGGCAGTTAAGTCACCTCTTGACAAAACAGAGGGCCATGAAAATTAGTGGAAAATGTAGGTCTGTGCTGGATTCACTCTCCTGCATAATATCTGTTAGTGTGTAAAGTTTACAATAATTGATAATGCAGTTTAGCAGCTCTGTACTGTGCTTTGTATTATAAACTGTGCTACAGCGCAAGCAGAGCCTGTGGCTAGCCCAGCATGTTGTTCAACTGCAGCTTTCTTTTCCAGAATGGCAGTCCTTGGAAGCTATGTTCCAGGGGTGTTTGGTTCCTTCCCACAGCTGTAAGTCATTGCAGCAGCAGCGCTAACCTGATCAAAGAGGAGAAACACAGCCTGCCATAAGCTATTAAGTTAAAGCCTGGGACAAATCTCTGTTTTTGTCTGTCTTCAACTTGTCTCTTGTTTCTTGCTTGTTCTTCAAGCTCATTCTGGCTTTGAATTGGGCTAGACCAGCTGAATGGAAAAGGGAGGGAAGTATATTCCCGTATATTTGGGCAGAAACAGGCAGTTTTTGCAAAACTGGGGAAGATCCAAAATGTACAGTGGTTTTTTTTTTTCATACGTTCTTCTGCCAAAGTTACAGAAAAACAAAACAGTGAGAGTTTTTGGAAACCCACTTACTTTATATAGACTACATAACACACTTCCTCTCCAGGGTTCATACTTTGCTCTGCGGTGGAAATCTTCTCCCTTGCAATCGTAAGCCAGCTGTTGTTCAGTTCTCTTAGGCCAGTTGCATGAAATCCCCTTTGAAGAAACTGTATTCAGTTCTGGATCTGAATTTCAGCTGGATTTCAGAATTGTAACAAAGTAGTACTGGAGGTCAGTAATGGTTGATCTGTTGGCATTATTGCTGAGTAATACATTGCAATGCAGAAAGTCCTGTGTACTGCAGGTGGGGGTGATGCTGCTGTCCTTAGCCCAGCTGAAAGACTGCAAGAAAAACACCTTGGTCAAGGTCAAACCTTTTGATTTTTGGCAGGTGTACCATTCTTTTGCCCTGTATCAGGGCTGATGATTTTCAGATACCAAGGTAGATGTGTGGAATAAGAATACACCTGCACTCGAATGAGGAAGATGTGATGCTGTCATTAAATCCAAATATTCTGATTCTTCAGCTAGAGACTAGTCTGAGACATGATTCCAATCTTACTGTGTCATGGCTTCATGCTGTGTAAAATGAACCTTAAAGTGGTTTGCACATTAATGCTCTTATATGTAGATCTCAAATACGAAGGAACCTTATACTATGGATAATTTAACCATTTATACATGTTTTGATGCTTTGGTTTGGTGTGGTGTGCTTCTACCCCAAGGCATTAACTTTTAGATATGGTTCAACAAGAAACCAGTAGGCTTATGACTACATTCTTACATGACCTTTGCCAAACCCATGCATGTTTCTGTTTTGGAGTAGTGCTGACCTTTTGTTGTGGTCTTGAGAGTTGAATTTGATGAACTCATAAAGGCAGGTGAAGTTTTTCATTAATAGATATTATGAAGTTTAGAGCCTTCTGAAGTTTTCAGCATATTATAGAGGTTGAAGAGGAAATCTATATATTGTCAGGATGCAACACAGTTTATGGGCAACTAGATTTCATTGAGAAATATCTCTTCAGAAGAAGGTCAGTGGCATTGTGTTTTGGAACAAGATCCATCTAGAGCTTCCCAGTGACAGTCGCCTAAATCGTCTTTCAGTCCTACTCTATTTCATGTGCTAAGTTTTGGAGTGTGTGGGTTGTTGGGGTTTTGTTGTTGTTGTTCTTAAACACACAAACAGTTGTTTAAAAGGGAAAATAGATTGTTTTACTGAAAATACATGCAATGTGAAAATCAATTTCAGATAGACAGAATCTGAAGGAAAAAATATCCCAACTGTGGAAGGTTAAAAAAAAAAGTATGTAAATAGAAAGGGAAACCGTATTAGATCAATAGTATTGATTGAAGTTTTTCTCCTAGAAGGGTATAGGATTTTACATGGTAGTAAAGCGTGATTTAATATGTCATTTTTCAGCATAGAAGGACTCTCTGTATGACTTTTAAAATTTGAATACTCCAACTACTTGTTTTGAACACAGAAGCATTAAGATTAAATTAAGCTAATGGCTACCTTTTATTTATTTTCAGCTATGATGTTATCTTTGCGGGGGGCCCTGAAGAACTGTTAAAGAAATTTCAGGAAACTAATCATAAAGTGGTGTTTGCAGCAGATGGACTAATTTGGCCGGATAAAAGGCTAGCTGACAAGTATCCTGTTGTCCGGAGTGGAAAACGATTCCTGAACTCAGGAGGCAAGTGTAATTCTTGAACACATTAAACTGTTGAACTTGAACACGATTCACTTCTCTTATCTGTTTTATGTATTTGTATGTGGAACTGTTCTTGAATTCCCCGAGTATAAAATCAAGGACTGGTTTTGCTATTCTCCTCTTCCCCTCTCCCTCCCCACTTGAGTAGCTCCTCATCTGTGCTCACAAATAGTTTTCATTCAAACTTATGTAGTATTTGTTGTCCATAACTTGTAAAAAGCAGGTAAATAAAGTAACAGCCTAGCAAGCAACTGTGCCTTGCAATGAAACCTGTGCAGGGGTGACCCAATTGCCACTGATTGAATCTGCTTCGGAAACAAGGCACAGTTTAGCTGGGTCTCAGAATTTCCTGACTTGGCTACTTTGTTCCTGGGGATCTCTGCATACAGTATAGATGTTCTGGTAGTTCTGCTTGGTCCATCAGCATAATTTAGGCAGTTAATTCCAAGAGAAGTATCAGTTACTCCTGCTAATCTCAATGACATGTTAATTCTGGAGTCCTCCTTTAAACGCCAGCTTTGGTAGTAATTTTGCAGTTGATTAATACATGCACTGACACAGATATTGTTTAACTGCTGCAGACCCCACAGTATATCGCTTCTCCTAGGAACATGGTGCTGGGTAGCGTGTAGATCTGGGAGTGTCCCCATTCCTTTCCTTCCTTTCTTTACGTCACCTGTCTGCCCTGTGTATTTTTTTTGTTTGTTTGTTTTGGCTTAAACATAACGTATTGGTTTTAAGCTGAATTCTCTTTGTAGTTTCGGCAGTGGTGGATTCAGGCTTCTCTGCCAGCAAGAAGTGATTGATGAAAATGAAACTTTTTCCACAGATAGGCTGCTTGGGAACAGTAGTAGTCTAATCTCATGCTTTGGAGTTCTCAGGACCATCATAAACAGATCTGTTTCCTATTTTTTCCCTTAAAATAGCATTATTATAAAAATATCCCTTAATTATGAGCTCTTTAAAACAGAACTGGTACATATCACAGGGATTTTGAGCCAGGTTGTATGAATTTCATACTTTTCCTTTGCTGGCACAAAACAGTCGTAATGAAGTCCCTGACTGGTGGACAGCATTGGCAGAGTACTGCTTTTTATGGAAATAACTTATGTGTGTGATATTGCAGGATTTATTGGTTATGCTCCATATATAAATCGTATTGTGCAGCAATGGGATCTGCAGGATAATGATGATGACCAGCTGTTTTACACCAAAATCTATGTTGACCCATTGGCAAGGGTAGGTGGTGACTGGCTTTCTCATTTCTTTCTACTTGAAATAACGTGCTGCTCCTCATAAAACATCAGGAGATAAAAATAAAAGGAATGCTTCTCTTTATTCCTGAGTGCCATGTTGACGGTTGTGTTTGTTCTCTGGATGTTCCTACTGTCGGAGTGATGAACAAGCTTCCAAAGGGTCATGACTTGATATATTATTTCAGGCTGTCTGCAGATCCAGGCAGGTTGTGCTTCGTTGTCAGAAATAATAGCTCTGAGGTATATGATTGGACACATTCATCTCAATGAGGGTCCTACATATTTGGCAGTTTGATGGCTGGAGAATGTGGCATTTTTCCAGGGTGTCACTGAACTACTTGCTGATCCAGTGTTTTATATATTGGCTTGCTGCCATTTCAGATCCTGCCTGCAGCTGCCTCTCACTCTTCAGCTTTTTGTGCAGATACATTCAATAAAGCCACATCATAAATTTTTGGTGAGGACCTCTGTGTGTCCTAGCTTAACAAAGTTCTTTGCTGAGTAGCAGCAGTAAAGCATGATAGATGTCAGAGGCATGGCCCTGACGCTGGAAAAAGAGGGCTAAGGAAAGTTAACAATGTTTTGACATAAAAAGACTTTCAGAAGCTGATATTGCAGAACTTTGAGGTTGATTTTGAGTATTTGTATGCTTAAGGCAGATGTGAAGTTTCTGAAATACACACATGTTTTTCTATTAAGTTATGCCTGAAACATCAGGCATGCTTAGATAGAGGTACAGGAATAGAATAGAATATTTCAGTTGGAAGGGACCTACAACAATCATCTAGTCCCACTGCCTGACCACTTCAGGGCTGACCAAAAGCTAAAGCATGTTATTAAGGGCATTGTCCAAATGCTTCAAACACTGACAGGCTTGGGGCATCGACCACCTCTCAAGAAAACCTGTTCCAGGGTTTGACCACCGTTTCAGTAAAGAAATGCTTTCTGTTGTCTGGTCTAAACCTTCCTTTGCTCAGCTTTAAACTATTCCCACATGTCCTATAACTGTGTCCCAGGGAGAAGAGATTGGCGCCTCCCTTTCCAGTTCCCCTCCTCAGGAGGCACCCTTCAGCCTCCTTTGCTCCAAACTAGACAAGCTCAAATTTCTTAGCTGCTCCTCACTGGCATTCCTTCCAGCCCTTAATGTCGGAATTGATTTTATGCAAGTTAAGTCAGATGCTAGCTATGCAATTGAAAGGACAGGGTGTAGAGACATTAAAGCTGACTCTGCACCCAAGTCAGAAGCAATACAATTAGCTGTCTCAACAGATTGTCTTCTAGACAAAAACCGTGTACCTCTGCACAGTGCATTACTGCACTATGATTCACAATGCCTCCATGGCACTTAGCTTGGGATACTGTACTGTGCACTAGCACTAATTTTCTGTATGGTAATGTCCAATGCTGTAGAATATGTAACAGATTCTAGGAAGACCAAAATAGAGGATGTTATCTGTATAAGGGATTTTAAGTGTGTTTTAAGGGTTATATACTTTGATCAACTTGTTAAAACTTCAAAGTACTTTAAATAAGAATCTAAGTAGTCTTAATAATACAATATTAGGAACATGTTTTAAAAACAGTGGTGTTTTCTATTCTGACATGGTACTTAGATTTGACTGTTGTAATTTCTGAGACTCTGAAACACAGTATGTTTTGTTGCTTAACGAAGACTTGTTAATTTTTTTTTTTTAACATAAGACACAAATTTTCTTTGGCTTATACTGCCAAATTGAAGTTTCTTTACAGAGCTTTGACCTTTATCCTTCAAATTTAAATAAAGTCTTTGCATATATAAAATTGATTGCTGTACAGCTGCACAACTCAGGAATACAGAGAAACTTAACAATATAAAACCAAGAATTATATCTGAGCTGAATACATAGTTTTGCCTGATTACTTGCCACTGCAGTATAACTGTAACATTACCATAAAAATATTGGCTTTTAGAATGCCTCAGCATCTTTGCTACTTTTATTTCAGGAACGCATTAACATTACTTTGGATCACAAATGTACAATTTTTCAGACCCTAAATGGAGCTGTTGGTAAGTGTATGATTTTCAAATTGTGCGTTTTATTAACTGTTATTAACACTTTCTTTGCCTAATGGTGAATATCATTCCCTAAACATTCTCATTTTAAAGAAATATTTGGATGGGTAAACTTGATTAGCAGTTTACTTACAGGTTTGTTGGGTTTAATATTAATGGATTTCGCCTATTGATAAAATACTTAATTTTAGAAAGAATAATTTTCAATAAATTAAATTAGCAAGAAATATAAAGTTAAGAACTATTTTTCCATCTGCCTTTCACAAACATAATTACAGGAGTAAGATTAGTAATTAAAATTGCATTTTAGATATACTTAAGCAAATGACTATACATGATGAAGTGAAATATGGAAAAATAATGGAATTTCCTTTATTTAGTTGTCATGAATTCAAGTGAAAAATGGCACCTGTGCAAACTTCCTTTCTTACCTTTAACCTGCAGTTACAGAACAAATGTTTATAGTCAGATGATATATATTAAATAACTGATTTCTCTATAAATAGCATTTACACAGAAATAGATTTTAAACTACTTTTAAAGCAGATTTTATTCAAATACTGAAGGCTGCTGATGGCAAATACTGAAGCTTGGTGTAACCTTACCTAGCATAAAGAGCTTAGCATTCAAGATCTAGTTAATAAAATGAACAAAAGCTTCCAAATAAGTAACATTGACAACTGTGGTCACAGCAGGGTATGCTGTATCAGCTAGAACTTCAAGTTAACTGTGAAATTTTAGTTTTTATTTATAAACTGTTACTACTATGTGATCTTTGCTGATTTTCAGATGAAGTCCTTTTGAAATTCGAAGAAGGAAAAGTAAGAGCGAGGAATTCAGTGTACGACACACTACCGATCACAATTCATGGAAATGGTCCAACTAAAGTGAGTGACTGTTTATATTTTTGTGCAGAGATGGCAATATTAATAGAGGCAAAAAAAGATGGTTGAAGAGTCTGAAACAGTCATAGCACACCACCATTGCTCATCTCCAGTAAATGTTAATAAGAATTGCAAGTATAAAACCTCCATTCTAATGGCTCTCTCCGTCATGTTATTCAGCAGTCTCTTGAGATTGCTGCTGAAACAACCCACTCTACTCCCACATTCATGGTAGCATGCGATATTAAAAGCGAGTAAGCTTACGTTAATTTGTTAACTATCACAAAACAATTCTTGAAGCTAGTGGAGAATGTCTATCTGGTTATTAAATGGTAATCAGAAGAATACGTTTTCAGAGGGAGAAAGATCTGACCAAGAATCACGGCCTGGGGTACAAAACAGGAACACATTTGATCCTTGGTTTGTGTCATGAGCTTTGGGTTCATGGTAGAACACCATCTGGCCTGTGAAATAGCTGTTTTGGCTGTTTCTCTCCCTGTGGAAGAATTCAGTGGTCAAGAGGACCTGGCACTGCTTCTCTGGAGAAATGGCTACATTTTGGTCATATGGCAGTTGCATTTTTTTTATGTGGCAAAGAAGCGTGGAGGTGTATCATTTCTAATAGCTTCTGTTGGCTGAAGAATTGGGCATGGCTGCTTTCTAAGTTTTTCTGAATACGCCTTCCTTACTGTAGCTCCTTATTTTCAGAAAAATGCCTCCCAGGAGAATGAAATAAATCTCAAAACTCATTAATATCCCAATGACTGATTCGTCTTGTTTTTTGCACTGTATTTCATTGTTGGAATTAATGAATATAATGATGCCATTATCTGTTCGGCTTATAACCACTCAGTAGTGGTGAAACATACGATCAATTTCTGCCATGTTGCTGCAGTTATTTTTACTTCAATTGCATGCTCAAGTTATCTTTCTTCACTGGCTTTGCTGGCTCTTTGCCAATGAAAAGAAAGGTACTGTATCTTACAGTTGGGCAAACAGTTTAGGCTGAAACTCCTTGTATTAATCCACAAGTGATGCTACATTAAACAAAACTCCATCTCTGCACGCAGTGATGTAGTTTAAAAAACTGTGTATCAGTTTGTCAGTATGATTAGATTTTTCTGTTTTAAACATAGAATAGAAGGCGACAATAATAATATGGGACTGGAAAAAGTTTTCCCTGGTTAGTAAATAAATCAGCATGAAAGTAATTCCAAGAATTAACTCCAAATAGTAAAAGTCTTTTTACGAATGTTCTATTTTGCAGTTAATCTCTTCAGTTTGCAGATTAGTAACTAGCATCATTCAGAGACACCTCTTTGAGGTGGATACTGAATTATCCTGACATCCTAATGAGTAATTTTTTAAGTGCACTGGATTTTTTTTGTGAAATACTCTGTTTTGTAGAGCTTATTGTACATCTCTGAAATTCAGTTCAAGCAATTCTATTTATAATCTGTCAAGAATGATTTTGCATGAACAAAAGTGCAAAATACAATAAAATTCAAATTGAGTATTGGGCTGGAGTGTGTTTTCTAAGCAGAATTGTATTCTGTCCTTCCAGTTTTTGATGAGGGCAGTAGAGCAGGAATTAATAGCAGCCTTCACTCAGGCAGACTTTCCTCAGCATAAGGGATCCTTTAGCCACTGCAAATGGCAATAGAGAGTGGAGCTCTGCAGAAACTTTCTGTGGAATCCAGGAGGACAGGGCAGCCCAGGCAGGCCACTGACAGAAAAAGTACGTATTTTGTTCAGTGCCAGTTCAAAATGTGTTAAGAAGCTAGATGCTGCTTTAAAACGCATCCCTCTGGCTGGCTTCTGAATCTTGGCGTGGATTGTAAAAATACGTCCTCTGGGCGCCTATCTTCTACATTTTCTATGTGTTTTTCATATGGTCACTCTGTGTTTTATGAAGTGTTGATGATCCTCAAATTTGGGAAAAGAATTAAACTTTCTTTTTTTTTTTGTCTTGAAGTCAGCTTTTGAGAGCTGAGTGATCTATGGTCTTTGTCTTGGATGTCATACAAGCATTTAGCTGGTAGCTGTTATGCTTGCAACAACTTTTTGTTTTAACTGCAATGAATCAATTAAACAATAAATGTAGATGCCACGAGAACATAATCTTTGTTTTTTAAATGAAAAGAAGAAAAAGCTTTTACTGGATATTTCTTTATGTTTGTGTTTATGGTTCTTTTTTTAATCTTAAAGGTAATTAACTGTCTTTTTTAGGTATAGAGGATTCAATGAGTAATTCTTTAAGAGGTACAGATCACCATTTGAATGCATGTTTCATTAATCTGCATCGTTCATTTATTTACCAGATTCACTTGAATTATTTGGGAAACTATATCCCCAATTCTTGGACACGTGAAACTGGTTGCAGTATTTGTGATTTAGACTTACTAGACCTGTCAACAGTAACGGTAAGAATACTTTTCACAAGAACAAAATCCTTTTGAATGCATTTGATAGGTGTATAGTGACTTCTGAGGCAAAGCAGCTTCCATATGAAATATGATGTTCTGTAAACACCTCAGGATATTTTTTCTGGTGTATGAAACTGTAAAGATAGAATTTTAATTTTCTGGAAATGTCAGTACTTTAAGAAATGTTTTTATGCATGCATTTTACTACAGGTTTCCCCAATATTACTCAAGAAGATCCTGTCCACAAAAGCCCTGCAGATCCTTACCTCTGTTCACTGAGGGTGCATGAATTGTTTTTGAATCATGCAAGATTCAAATGAATAATTAGAATTTTTGGAGGTAGAAAAAAATCTTTAATTATTTCAGATTTTTAACTGCAGACCTACAAAAAAACTTGAATATGCATCAGTTTAATGCTTTTTGTTACAAATAGAGGTTAACAGTTAACTGTTACATGTTTACAGTTACTGTTTTCTGAGCTACATAGAGAAACAGTCAAAACTGCTTCTCCTTGTAAAGGTTGATACAGATATATGTACTCTATGTACAAATATATATCTGTAGATTAAATCAGATATAACTGAAATCGGTTATCGGTTCAATCTTCAGAATTCTCACAGGACAGACATACATGTGTGTTATACCAAATATTTGTGAATTTATTTTGGCTCTTGGCTCCAAGCAATGGTGTCTTTAGTGTCTTTACGAATATTTCAACTTGTACTCAGTAAGTTTTACACAGAATAAATACTAAGATCTACTGTGTGGAAATGTAAGGCTTGTGCTGAGAAGATCATTCTGATTATTCTTAACAGCCTGTTTCTAGCACGTTTCATTTCTGTTCTGTGTTGAAGATGTGAATGAGGACAGGTCTTACAGGGTCATGTTGAGGATAGTATGAAAGAAATAGTGGCTTGTTATCTTTGTAATGAAAGGACAGAGTAAAAGAATTTCTGCACAATAGGCAGCTTATGGACTGGAATATAAATTTTAAAAGTTCTTGTTGGAATAATAACTGTCAGATTCTGTTATCTTTTTTTTTGGTTTGTTTTATTTTTTCTTTGAAAATACAACATTCAAATGGTATTCTACTGAAATGGTGTTTGCACTCACAACATAAAGTTTACCTGACGAAAAGAAGTTTTTCCTAATGGTGTTGGCAATTAAAACATGGTTGTGGAGCAGTTAAATCTTAAAGCCAATAATGGGGAGTAACTTGCAATGATTTGTTTACTGGATAGCTTCCTATAGTTTATGTACACCTTCTTGGAATGTGTCTTCCTTACTGTAATTCATTCTTTGGACCTCATACCGCACTCACTCTGCCAGCAGAAATAATGAGACATTTCCTTGGCCTCTGTGGAACTGTTTACTTCAGGCATTTCTGAGTAGAAGCAATATTTCATTTTCTGAACACGCTTGCTGTTCTGGCCTGGCCAGTTGCTACTTAACAAGAAATCTTCAGTGAAAAAAATACCAACTCTGTGCCTTTAACAATTCTTCCCGTATTGTTTTATTTAAGTTTCTGCATTGATGCACTCGCGCCTTGTGAGGATTTTGCTTGATTTTCTCAGAAGCAAGTAGAGGATCAGATTTGTTGATACTATGTTTCGGGCATTGAGTTCCTTTAGGTGAATTCTGACAAGGGCAGGGAAGGATCACTCACCAATTGACTTAGGGAAAAAATCAATTTGATTAGCTACCAATCAAAATCAGAGTTGGGCAATGAGAGATGAAATGGGTACTGAAAACTTTTCCCCCCACCCCTCTGTTCTTCCTGGACTCAGCTTTGCTCCCCATTTCTCTACCTCCTCTGCCCCAGCAACACAGGGGGATGGGGAGTGGGGGTTGTGGTCAGTCCATCACACGTTGTCTCTGCTGCTCCTTCCTCCTCAGGGGAGGATCCTCACACTGCCCCTGCTCCAGCATGGGGTCCCTCCCATGGCAGACAGTCCTCCACCAACTTCTCTGATGGGAGTCCTTCCCACAGGCTGCAGCTCTTCATGAACTGCCCCAGCGTTGGTTCATCCCATGGGATGCATTCCTTTGGGAGTAGCCTGCTCCAGCACAGGCTTCCCATGGAGTCACAGGCTCTTTGGGCACCTGCTCTGGTGTGGGGTCCTCCCCGGGCTGCAGACGGGTCTCTGCTCTCCTGTAACCCTCCATGGCTGCAAGGCCCAGCCTGCCCTCTCACCACGGGCTGCAGGGGAACCCCTGCTCCAGGCACCTCCTCCCAGCCTTCTGCACTGAGCTGGGTGTCTGCCTGATTATCTCTCACATCCCACTCCTCTCTCTGCTGCAGGTTCTCTTTGTTTTTTGTTCTTAAATCTGTTAATCACAGAGGCACTGAGGGGCTTGGCGTTGGTCAGAGGTGGGTCTGACTTGGAGCTGGGGAAGCTTCTAGCACCTTCTCACAGGAGCCACCCCTGTAGCCTCTCCCCTGCTACCAAAACCCTGCCAGAAACCCAATACAACTCTGCACTGAGGAGATGCAGTTTGCAGGAGTTTTTATTCTTTATTTTCTAAACTGCTATTTTGTTTTGGTTGTCCTCTTGAGATTTTAGTGCAGACATTGGAGCCAAGCAGTTCACACTTTTGTATTGAAGGACTGTTAGTAATTCCTGATTGTCCCTATAACCTTTGCAGATCCATTCTGAACCTGCTTCTCTTTGCCTTAGAGAATAAGGGGAAAATGCCTTAGAATTATAGAAACATGCAAAATAAATGATGCAGCAGTTCTATTATTGGTAGCACATGTGCATGTTCAGCTTAGCAAGCCTGATGGCACACGCTGCTTTCCTCATGGCTTGTAATCAGCAGTACCAGTTACCATGACACCAGCCTCAATGGAGCAGTTGCAAGAGAATCACAGTTGCTTTTTTCAAGACGCGTCAGTGTGCTTGTCTTCATCAGCTGTTTTGAAATTATTAGGATGTCTGCATGAGTACGTATTAGGTTTGCAGCTGAAGTTGTGAATAGGAGGTAGTCAGGATAAACACTGGTGCCTAATGTTTCCGATCCGGTGCACTTGCCAGTATGTTTCTGGATTTCCGATGTAGACAGCGACACTGAAATCTCAGCATGTGCTGATGGTTTATCCAGACACTTTTCAAGTGGGTGTTGGCTTGCTTAAGGAAAGCTAACTTGCAGCCTTTTATACTCGTATAAAGTTTCTCTCCAGGCCTTGTACTGGGTTAGACGTCTATTCTGTCTGTTTTAGAGGTGGAAAAAATTCTAATCGGCACATTTCTTTGTGTAGCGGTCAAGGCCTTTGAAGGTTAAATTTCTGTCTCTTTCATAATGTAATAATATACTTTAGGAATACAAAAAAGTGCTGTCTAGGTTTGTTTTAGTGGTCATGGTCTCTATCAAGCACGTACAAACCAGGAGTTGATACCGCTGTTAAGCAGGAATTAATACCACTGTTTAAAAGATGTGAATTCACATTAAAATAAGGTGGATAAAACTTCAGCATCCCTGGATGAAAGGGGAGAAGCTCTAGTTAGTTCATCAAAGGTTTTGATAAAATCAGTGAGTAGGGAAGTAATGCAGAGTCCACTGGAAATGATCAGGGTGAAATCATACATATAAGTGTATGGAAGGGTATTGCAGTCTTTGACTTTAAGTTCAGATGAGAAAAATACTTTGTGGTATTTACTCTTTAACTGCTTTTAAAAAAACCTGGTCTTCCCTATGTTATTTTGTAAATTTAACATATTTGTGTAATATATATATATTACATATATAACTAACACAACTAATCTTAGAAAGGAGGCAAGTCTTACTGGTTGTGTCAAAATATCATTTTTTGTAGGAATATCCAAGAGTAAAAATTGGTGTTTTCATTGAACAACCCACTCCTTTCCTACCTAAATTTTTAGACAGACTGTTGACTCTGGACTACCCAAAGGAGGCATTCAGTATCTTCATTCACAATAATGTAAGTATGATGTTACTATTGTGCAAAGGTTCAGTGTTGATAATTATCATATGAATGAAAATATATGAGGGAGTATATGTATTCTGTGTATGTACATTGTTAAACTGCATAGGAAGAGATAATTTTTTAGAATTTAGTATGCAGAAGTGGAAAAATACACAAATTAAATGAAATTGTGGCAGTGATTGCAGAAGTTTGTTTAAAGAAGCTGCTTAGATTCTTTCTCTTTTAGCTGTGGAAAAGATTGTATTTTAAATTGTATCCTCTAGAGGAAGTACTGCTTGACATAAAACAATAGGGTAGAGTAAGAATAGAATAGTTCTATAGAAAGTTTCATCTTGTTGAGACCCCAGTACATTTTTGTTTCTCTTGGTATTCCTGTTGAGTGCCATGGGAAAGACTGGTGTGTTCTGGTACATTTTGAATGGCAGTACAGATAAGTTGCTTTTTTGAATATTTTTGAATGCTTTTTGCTAATTACCTAATGATCTGGTGTTGCTCATACTTTACCGGAGATTTCAGTATTTCTGTTTTCATGAGGGAGGTGACAGATATGTATAAGTCTTTTGGAAAAAAAATGGGCCAGAAGAGAAGTGGGAGGAAAATAAAATTCTGCCCTTTTTCACATGGCGTGCATTATTGTTGATATCATAGCACAGAAGGCCTGAGTAATAGAAGTAGTTTATCTCAAAAGTGTTCAGTGTACTCTTGTAAAGGAATCTTAAAGGTATAAATGTGATATGCACATAGGAATTGTAGGCTCTGCTAGGTTTTGTTGCTTCAGCCAGAAGTCATAAAATATTTAAAATGAATATAAAAGACTGAATAGCTTTTTTTTTGTCATGGTTGTGGGGTGAGAAGAGGGGGAACTCTACCTGATATTTTAATTATTCTACTGTCAGCCATGATACACAAAGGCTACAAATGGGGCACTGGGTTGGAAGCACTGCATGCAGCTCAGATCTCTGAAATTAGAGGTAGGGTAATTAGAAATGAAAGAAACAATCACTGTAACTGTCACCTGGGTGCCTGTGGCAGCTCCCTCTCTAAAGCCATTCTGGAGTGGCATAAAAAACTGCTGTGTGTCCCTGAGGTTGTAGGATGGGTTTTGAAGTTCGTAAAATAAATATCCTGAAAAAATACTGCTTAAACAGTGTGTGAATCTTGCATTATTGGTCTGGAGGTACAGCTCTGATTTATATTGCTGATGTGTTGGATTCTTTCGCCAAGATTTTTGGACAGAAAATCTTTATTTTAATGACAGATATACTGGAATATCTTCAAATACTGTTTGCCATGTGTTTGTTTAGGATAGAATACAATGTGTTCTTGGACGCTATGTTTATGATTTCACAGCAACTTCTATTTTTCATTCACTATAAACAATATTAACATGATTACAGGAGGTTTACCATGAAAAGCACATCAAGAAATTCTGGGAAAAAGCCAAGAACACTATCAGAAATATAAAAATTGTTGGACCTGAAGAAAATCTGAGTCAAGCAGAAGCCCGGAACATGGGAATGTAAATTCTAATTTATAAATCTATTATAATGATGCACATACTAAGTCTGCCCTCTTTTTTTTTTTTTTTTAAATTAAAATGACATTACATTTAAGTAAAGATATGTTTAATGCTTGACCTGGTCATACAGGTGACAATTCTATTTCTTCCTGTGGTTCAAAGAGACATGAATGTCCTTTAGAAGTGTAGAAATTTCTGATTTCAGGGAAGGAAAAAAAAAAAAGGACTTGCAAAGGCAACTGACTTTCTCTTAGCCTTGGTCTTGCCTTTTTTTTCTTTTTTTTTCCTTCTTTTTGTTCTTACTAGGGAATCCAACTCCTCACCTTTTAAACCTGGCACTTTCCGGGCCTAAATCTGAACCTTGGAGTATGTATCCCATGGCAGACTGTCAAGGGATCTCTTTAGTGACTGTAGCACTGGCTACTAGCAGAGTCACTTGTGGCTCTCCCAGTATGTCCATCAGTCTGATGTGGAGTTTTACAGACCAGGGTCCTAGCAAACCTCTCTGTGGCCCTTGAGCAGGTTTCATTCTTACATCATTTTTCCAAATCTTCCATGAGTGTCAGAGCAGAAAAATTTATTTCAAAAGGCCATTTTCTTTCATAGCCCAAGGTTAAGGGCATAGCATATCTGTGCATGGCATCAACTGAAAGACTGCCGGTCTATCCCTGAGTCTCTGTG
Organism: Eurypyga helias; assembly: GCF_000690775.1. Classification (NCBI taxonomy): domain Eukaryota; kingdom Metazoa; phylum Chordata; class Aves; order Eurypygiformes; family Eurypygidae; genus Eurypyga; species Eurypyga helias. The sequence continues at coordinate 31,859 of NW_010230012.1, read as the reverse complement.
GTGTTCTTGGAAATTTGCTTGAATGGGGTTTTGTTGTGCTGAAGCCACTGTGAAACTAATAGTTGGCTGAGGTCCAAGCCTCTGCCCTGGTCTTTCTAGGAAACACTGCAGATGTCCAGCGGTAGTGTAAGCAGCCCTATGCATGTTTAGAAATCATTCTTTCAGTCTTTCTTACAGACTCTAAAGCAAATGTACTAGGTTTGCAAACTTTCTGAAGTTATGTGTATTAGGTGTAACTGAGGTGGAATTTATGAAGACGCCTTTTCAGCTTTGTTGTTATATATACACCATAAGACAGAATCTTTAATGTAAACAATTTCTGTACTATTACTAAATCTCACACAACTTGTCATCTTTTAGTAGAACCTACTGACTTATAAGTGAAAGAGGTTTTAATATGATATATGCTCATTGCTTGATCTGTGGATAAAAAATAGGAATTTAAGTGTATGTTTACACCAAATAATTTCAAATTCTGTTTTGTAAGGCAGAGAGATAGTCATACTTGTTATGTGTAACCCTGGATACACTTCACTGTGATGTGTTATCCATTGTCTGGATATAATTTGACCCATGTCACTCCTGCTTTGTAAGGCCTCTCTAATGAAGATTCTGTCCTAAAGAGATACATAGCATATAGAGAAAACATGAAGTATAGTCCATGTGGAATGAGACCATGCCAAAATACTAAATCATCCAGAAAGTATAAGTGTTAGTGGTAGGATCTTTCGTGTGAACAATGTAGACATAGTTTGGGTCCTTTCAATTTGACTGAAGCAGGTTTAATTCATCTGATGCTTCCTTTGCACTCCCAGCCTGCTTGGCTGTCCTTGTGAACATCACCAGTTTCTCTGGAACAACTGCATTTTACTTTTCTCAAAAAAAATCTAGCTCAGAAGTAAGGTATGTTCATGGCAAAGGCAGATACTATAAAAATTAGCTGCTTTCAACCCTTCAGCTGGCTTCCAACATAACCTCATTTGTTTCTCACTAATATGAAATGGAAATAACTTGAAAAGAATGATTCTTCAAACCTGTTTAATGTTTTGATTTACTGCCATTGGTAGATTCGGTCTTCTGATTAATGTTCTCCTGCCTCTATCTGCATTATTGACTGATAGTTTTGTTCCATCTGCCTCTTGCACTTGCTTTCTCTCTTTTTCTGAATTAGCAGATTTTAGTATCTCTCTGTTAATTTCCAGTAGATTTAGAATTGATTTGGTCTCCTTGCTTGCACATTTCACATGAAGTCTATTTGTCTGAGACAGTGAATTAGAATTTTCAACACTAAACACATTGGACCAGCTTTAATGGAATTCTGTGGCCCCGGCTTTAGAGGGCAGGGTGGGGGGGAAGGCAAAAGTTGAAAGACCATACATTTTGAAATTATGTAATCAGTTTTCCAGTCATGTTTGCCTACAACTAAATATAATTATGAATATGCAAAATACCCCAAATGCAACAGATTTAAAAACATTAGTTCCATTTACATTTTTATTAGTAGCAAAAGGCAGTGTTTTTGGCTGGAACCCTGGACTGGCATCAAGTCTGTTCGTCACTTGGGTTTAGTTTCCTCATCAGTAGAATGAGGATAAAGGAGCTGAAAAATTTTGGAAGAAATTTAACATCTAATGTCAAGTTCAATATAAGAGTCAGGTTACTATTAGTAATTGTAATTCTGCTAATGGTAAAGCTACATGTGAATTGTGTTCAGTAGTTTTAAAGCTTTGAACAGAATAGGCTAGTAATGGAAAATCCTATAAAGACTTAATTGCTGGGCTGTGTTACAGCCAAAATAAAACCTGCTGGTTTCAACTGGGGCAATCATGTCAGAAAGTGCTGATTAAGAAATTGCTGTCATAAAAATGCATATACATAAGAGAGAAGACTGCCAGTGAAGGAGCAGTCAGTTAAAGCAAAATCAAAGACTAACCAAAGATTTAAGATATGGTTCTGTGTCCAGACATGATGACGTCGGCAGTATTAGGAAGACCATTTATGTCATTTTGGTGTTTTAAAAGTTTGAATCAAATCATTACTCATCTTTTGTGATCAAGTTTGAAGATGAAGGATTGCTTAAATTTATGGAAAAGCTTTACCTTCTAATGTGAATTCCAACAAAGTCATACCTCTAGAGTCCTTTGAGCTGAAGAAAATTTGAACAAAAAGACCCAAGAGGTGTTGATAAGTAGTAATCCTTACCGGAGAGACTAAACCCCGGGTGAAGTGCTGTGTTAGGTGGTGGAGGGGAACGGAGGAGGAGCGGGCAGGAAGCCGTGACAGTGGTTGCTTTGACTTGTATGTAGCCTGTCACATCCCCTCTTTATCAGATCATCTGAAGTCACGGACGTCTCTTCCTTTGCAGAAAACAGTCACAAACAATCCAATCATGTGGAACTTAAACTAAAACAGTGCTTATAGATAAGAAAGTAAAATAATTTTAATGTTTCAAGCTATTGCTATGGAATTAATGAGAGTTCCATTGATAATAGTGTGGAAGATAGACAAAATCAATACCACCTGCATGATAGAAAGCTACTGTTTGTTCTGCTTCTCTAAAAGTATATTTGAGTTACTATAATCTTCAGCTATTCTTTTGGCATAGGAAAGCTGAATCTACTATATTGGATCTTAGGCTAGCAAGTGTACCCTACCAGAACAGACAAATTTGGTCTGTGTATCTTCTGTTTTTATAGTAGAATCTGTCTTCTGCTTGGTTGAAGCTTTCTCTTGAGGGTGTGGGAATCTATGCAAATAATTTATTCTGATAGAAATAGTGTATAAGACAAATTCAATTCCTTTTTCTAATTTCCATTAACTGCCTGTGCAACTCTTCTATATTTTTCTTTACCGACTGTGTTATTCTTTTAGGTCACAGAAATATTAAGAAAAGGTCTTTATACTTTTTGTCTTAGACTCTCCATAAGATTTCAATTACTATGCAGATCACATCTGTAGCATCTTTGCCCAAAGTCAGTGTTACAGCCACATGCAGTTGCTTACTAGAAAAGCTTACTTAATAAGCTCGTACCTCACTGTTAGGTGACTCTACTGGCATCCAGCTATATAAATTAGTGACTTTATTCCCCTATTCCCCTTCCCCCCTGTTTTCCATTAAGGCATAGTAGCTCTTACTGAACTTGGTCAAGGTTAGGGATCACTTGTTTATTAAAAAAAAAAAAAATCTGATCCATGTTTTCAAATCTTATTTTATCACACTACTGTAATCTAAAGACACTTTTCTTTTACAATCTTACTCTACAGAGGGCTTTTAATGCAATAGATGAGTAGAGCACTTGGTTGTGGTTTGAGGTTTATTGTGTGTTTTTTTTTGTTTGGGGGTTTGTGAATCTTTGTGGACATGTGGAAGTTAACCACTTCTTTTTGTCTTTTTAGGGACCTTTGTCGCCAGGATAAAGCATGTGAATATTATTTCAGTGTAGATGCAGATGTTGTGCTGACAAACCCGAAAACTTTAAGAATACTGATAGAACAGAACAGGTGTAGTATATCTCTTGGTTTTACAGAATTTCCTCTGACTTGAAGGAATTCTCTGGGGCTTATCCAGAGGAAATAAGATCCCGTCTGTTCTTGCAGAGTTAAATCCTCTTTGTTTACCTGTGGTATTTGATTGCCATAGTTCATAATGGGCTTGGGGGCCAGCAATTTACAAAACATTTTGTTTCTGTCAAGCAGCAATTCCTGATATGAATTTCAAATACTTTAAAGTTCTTCTGAAGAAAGTGGTATGATGTAAGCAGGTTTTATGAAATGAAATAAGATTTCAAAGTTGGTCACATCCCAAATGTTAAAACAGTCTTCCAACTCCAAACATCAAAATGCCCTCCCTTCCCCCCAACCACTCAAAAACTCCCTAGAGTTTATTACTTTAGTATTGCAGTATTATTACATTCTTTTTAAAATCATAGATGCAATAAAATAGTGGAAAGATAGTGCAAAGATATTGAAGAGGAAAGAACTGTAATGACCAGTTTTGCCTTGTATTAGTATGATCTCGTAAGTTATACAGAGCTGTGACTTTATCAGCAGCAGCTTTCAGCAGACTGGGCGCACTGTGAATAATGTGCACTTCACTCCTGCCAGTCTGTAATTTCCCATGTTAGGTAGGTAGGTGATGTTTGCCTCTTCATAATAAATCTGGTACTCAGGTGTATCAGAGAGAAACTGTGAATGTTTTTTCTGACTTACTAGTGATAAGGGATGGAGCTTAAGTAAAGATGTGGCTAATATAAAGATGCAATGCTTTGCATTGTATTCCTTGTAATACTGTTGTAGAAAGACACTAAAAGCCAGGTACACTAGGTGGAAGAAACAGAAGCTTTGCAAAATATACCTACCAGTAGGCCCCCTCTGAAAATAAGTGCCATTTTATTATTTTTATTCTGGTCAGCTTAAATTTCTCCTTTTGACTGTTAAATTTGGGATAAGCTAGGTTTCACTGTGTGGGGTTTTTTTTTCCTCGTTTCTTTTTTGTGATGGTTTTTATCATTATGCTATGCACAGTATGTTTTTCTTTCGCTTGACTGAAACCAACCCACCTCCAATTTGTAGGAATCTTTGGCTCTGTTTTACTGATGTTTCTGGGCAGAGGGTACTTCCAGCTTAAGTTGTTCTGAAATCTGACAGCCATTGGTGTTTTAACTGTGCTATACTCCACAAACTGAGGACCCCTGGTATGTTTTCACATATAACAATTCATATTTTCTTATTCAATATGTCTCTTCACAGAAAGATAATTGCTCCACTCGTTACTCGTCATGGGAAGCTTTGGTCCAATTTCTGGGGTGCTCTGAGCCCAGATGGCTATTATGCTCGGTCAGAAGATTATGTTGATATTGTTCAAGGGAACAGAGTGTAAGTAATTGTAAGATAATTTTTAAAGTCAAGGCAACCAGTATGGTTATTAGCAACATATTCATGCAATCTGGTATTCCTGAGGAGTTTAGGTTAGTTTTACTTTTTAGCTTTTTATGTTTCATAGGAATACATTTGTTTTCCCATTGTTTTTTCCCATTCACAGCTTGAATAAAAAGCAAAGTGTTTAGCACAATGACCTGATATTAGTAATGGACATAGTTATTACTAGTACCTGCCTGACTGTGTCTGGTTATGCTACCAGTGTGTAACACAGAAAATGGCAAGACAAATAGCAAACCCAAAACACTCTATCCCAGAAACCTCAGTCAAAAGAAATTATTTTTGCATTCATCAAATGATTACTTCTCTTTAGGGCAAATGTTTAATCAACTGAACAACTATGATTTCTTCATGTTTTCTTCCTGTCAGATATATCCTAAGGAGCTCTAGAAAAATACTTTTGTCACATAACTTTTGGGGTTAGTCCTTTCCCTAAATGAATGTGATGTAAGTTGTTCTAAGCTAGACTTTCCCATGTGGTGATGCCTTTCAGTTGCCCTGGAAGAACAAAAAGGTCTGAAACAGATTGGCTGCTTGAATAGGACTGGCTAGTTTTCAGTCCCCCTGGAAGATGTGCTCGTGGCGCTGGGAGGGGGAAAATCTGCAGATGGAGCATTGTGACACCAATGCTTTTTTGTTGCTATTGGCCCAACTGACATAAATACGTGGCCTGCTGTGGTGTGTGCGTATTTGTGTGAGGAGGTCAGACCAGCTGTGTGAAGCCTCAGTGAAGTCTTTAAACTCACTTAAAAAATCTGTTTTAGAATTACTTTTTTCATCTGGTAATGTAGAATAATATTATAGGAAAGTTTGACTGATTGCCTTAACTATGGAAACATGAAGCACATTTGTAGTTAAAACTCTTTAGAGAATTTGACCTTTCTATTTTTTTTATGACAATACATCATAAAAGTTGAATCAAAGCCTACGCCTACGTTTGAGATGTCTACAACATCCAGCTGTAGTTTGTCAAATGTCTTGGGAACCTTTCAGCTTCATTTCCTTGAAACTTGCTTAGTCTTGTCAGCAAATACAGATATGCTGATTTTATAGAATAGGCAATAAATTAGTTTTCATGGCTTTAAAATATTTGCATTTGTGGTTTGTGTGTGTTGTGTTTTGTTTTTTTTTTTTCAGAGGAGTATGGAATATTCCTTATATGGCTAATATATACTTAATTAAGGGACAAACTCTCAGATCAGAGATGAAAGAAAAGAACTATTTTATGCGGGA